>NW_027436217.1:0-174026 GCF_964199755.1 Larus michahellis
TACGCCAAATTCTGTTGCGTGAAACGGGGCCAAGCGGTTTTGGCAGAAGATAAACCCCCTTGCGTTCTAACACTCCTCACCGAGGTGGGAGGCTAGGTGCGGCTAGGTTTAAATTCTGAGTGATGCCCAATTCAGCACTATCAGTCCAATCGCGTTTAATATGTATTAAACTACTACGATTTGGATACACTAATAGTGGACTGCACCTTCAGTCTAGTCGTGCTCCTGAACTAGCACGGCCTCTCTGTAGTTTTGGTCGCGTTCAGTGAGAAAGCGGAACGACTAGCTACTTAAACAGTGCAGTTTATTTAAACAACAGATATACAGGTTCTTTAGGATTGCCGGTGATAAATACACTGTCTGCAAAGCACGTGCAAATAAAGATATTGCTAAGTATACAAACGCGCGACAAAATTATAAACGATACAGCCTGGCTATAAACGTAGGGTAGAGATTCTCTAGAGAAATTTCTAAGTCCCCGAGAAAGCGCTCGGTGTAATCGAAGTCTTACCCAAAGGCGTCCCTATGGGGGGGAAGAAAGGCTCAGCCCGTCGACTGATCCCGGAAATCAGCGGTGGAATTCTTCGCGATGGTGTCTTCCCTGACATCCCCTCTCTCTTGGGCTATTTTTATATTATTTTTTTATCTTCAAAGTGGAGTTTGAGTGACTTTAGTCATACATACTTTTATTATGATTAATGTATTCAAGGAGGAGTGTTCACACCTCGGGGGCGGATAGCCTCCGGGATGGAGGTGTGTTTTGGTACATTGTGGTGAGCAAAGTTCGCACAAAAGGACAGCATTTCATCAACATTTGACGAAAGGTTGGCTCGGGTAGCGTGTAGGCCGCTTATCAGTTCCGTAGTACCATCTCGTCCCCATATCTGCTATTCGTCACAAGGGAAGGCCACGGAACAAGCGTGTTCCGTTCCATCCCTCGTGTAGTTTCGCAAACAACCTCGCGCAGGGAATCACAGATGTTGCATTCTTCGTGTGCTAGCTGTGGCTGTATTCTACCTCAGAAGCCTCTTGATTTTATGACTTTCCTTAATGTGTGAACAATGCTGTATTTTTGTATTCTTGGCCAATTTAGTAATTATTCCACATAATCCACCCCGTGACTACAGTCACTCAAGCTCCACGATAATCAATACTGATGGGGAATATCACATGTCCTCTTATGGCGAGGGATATCAAGTGCAAATACTTCTTGCGGGGTGATTAAGCGAGTTAAGCGTTTCATCATAATCCAAAGTCTAACATGCAAAACAATTGTCAAAGCAAAGCACAATACAGTGAGTACTAGTAGAACAACAACAGGATGGAGCATCTTGTTAAAAAGTCCTGTAGCTGTCGGTGACCATCCAAAGAGGGTGTCCCACCATTCATGTCCACCGTCTCTCTTGACCCTTTCCAGTACATGGTGTATTTCTTCAACATCATGATGGACAGCAATCAGAGTTCTTTGTCCATTTTCTTGGGCCTCTTTCAACAATCGCTTCAATTCATCGTGTTGTAGCAACTTCCTCACTAGTGAGAGATTCATTCCGATAGGGGTAGGCAGCAAATCTCGAATCAATGTGTAATTAGATTGTAGCAATTGAAAAGACGTAACAGGAGCTGAATAACTGAAGTCACATCCAATGATGTTAGTAAAGTTACAAACACAAAGATTTGAGTTATTACTTATATCTACTGCTATGTCATCTACGAATACAAAAGTACAGGGAGACCTCATGCAAACACACCCTTTCCCAATATATACAAGCACAGTTTCTGGGGTTTCATCAGGTTGTATCTCAAAATGACAAACATTCTGGTTGGTGTCAAGACAAATGTCTTGTGCCTTGAGAGTATTACTCTCACAAATGAATCCTTGTTGATCTCGTGAAATGCATGCTTCAACATCAACAGTTTGCCATTTATTCTCGTTTTGTTGTGCCCACACTCTATGCTCTACCGGATGGAGTATAGCTCCATGGTGATTCAACCCCAGTGCGATGATTGGGTATATGGTGTATACTGAGGCATTGCGTATCGTTAAGACAAAAGCTGTGGCTTTGCTCTCAGTGGGATCATAGGTGAAATTAAACCAGATACCACCAGGACTGAAATTTTCTCTCAAACTCAATTGCATTATCCCATATTACTTTTCGAATTTCAGTGGGCAAGGTGCCTTCTTCACCTTCCCTTATAATTGCGGCTGTCATAGATTGCATCCACAGTTGGGCTTGGATACAACTAAGGGCCAAGGAAACATTGTTTGGGGTTGTACCAAGTGCATTTGTGATCAGCTGATGGTCTTTTTCACCTGTTTCCTCCCACTGAGGCAATATATTCGATAAAAGCCATTGGTGATTTCCCAATGCTGATAGAGAGGACTGTAGAGGATGTTTTAATTTGTCTAGATCACTAGTAGTTGTGACTAGTTTGTTTGCAAGTATCTCAGCATCTGTACTATTTAAGACTCCCAGTCCTGTTCCTAAGATACCAGTCACCTCTCTCTTCAGTCGTTGTGAGGTGTCAACAGTTCGCCGGCCTAACCATGCTGACCATCCTGCATAAGATGTACTCAGGAATGGTGAGCAGGTGGGTTTGATCGCAGAGATATTAATCTGCATTGACAATTCTACTCGTTTGAGGGAATATGTTGGGTTAAACGGTATTTGTTGTTGACCTGTGTGTTTAATGGCATAAGGGCCAATGTTAAAGGTGTAAGGAGTTAGACTAATGGAGGGCTGAGTAGCTACACCCTTGAAAGTTTGTGGGGGTGTAGGTTTTGGGTTCATTTCAACAGGTTCAGATGTATTTGAGTCAATCATAAATTCAAATAACAATTCCGTGCCCCTGTAGCCCCAAATACAATATACTATGATAGGTTTGATAAAGGTGAAGTTGTGCCAGCAATCTGAGTTTGGCTCTATAATTTTGTAACAATCAATCAGTGTTATATTTGTCCGGTTTAGTAGAGTCTACATGGATGGTTTCAATTACAGTTGGTCTATGGTGAGCAGACCCATTGATTACTCGGCAGCTAATTTGTATTTTCTTTCCTGGGACGGCTTCAAGCTTAGCCATTTGGAGTGAGTCTTTCCAACTCCATTTATCTCTGGAATATACTTCACTTCCTTGTATAACCAGAGTGGAGAGATTTAAATCCCTCATGTTTTCTAGTGTCTCAGTGCTTGCAGTGTATCGTGACAGTGCATTATCCCAAAGCTCATCATCAAGGGGCAGATTCTTAAGTCCGCTCAATAAGGTGTCATTATCGGGGGTTTCAGATAGTGGCAGTGGAACCAGACTAGTCTGTGGAGTTGAGTCAGGTTCGACTTTATCTATGCTTTGATCTATCTCATGTTTTGAAAACACCTCATTTTCATGTAGGACTACAGTGGCCAGGCTCAATTTTCCTTTTCCTGTTCCTGCCATCGCATTGTGTTTTACATAAGCTTGAGACCACGGCCATTCTGGGTCTCTTTGACTACAAACAACAGGGAGTAAAAAGATAAAACTGAATAGCATCAATTCCATCTGCCAATTCGTCATTCTAAAATTTAGGCCTCCAGATGGCCATACATAACAAAAATAATATTATTGCCAGGATCAATGTCAGGATTCCCTGGAGACACTCGAGGTTAGCGTAGGCCAATGCGTCTGTCCACGTACAGTTCTTCCGAGGTTCCTGTAAGACACAAAGGAAAAGAAAATCTGCTCGGTCTCATTTGACCGACGGGGTTAAAAAGAGGGCGAGATCCACCGGGTGCTGATCCGGTGTATCTTCCCTGAACAGTCTTTGGCTTCCCGTGCATGGGGGTTTTTGGGAGTAGCTAACACCATTGGTACTGTGCCAATTTGAGGCATTTTCACTAACACAGGTTGCCCAGGGTGAAATTGTCCCAGGTATTTTCGTGGTTCATTGGGAACTTTTGGAGTGATGATATCAGCAGATACACAGAAAGCTTTCATTTTAGGACAGCCATCTCCACTCCATCTGTTATTTAATTGATAGATGGCATCATCCAATGGCAAATGCCAACCAGGTTCATGAGTTTTTGCAAACGCTTAACCAATCCATTGGTGCGTTCAACAATGCCATTAGCCTGAGGATAATAGGGGAGTATGAAATACCCATCGAATCCCTTCTTCTTTGGCCCAATCTTGTACCACTGTAGCGGTAAAGTGTGAACCGTTATCACTTTGGATTTCCTCAGGAAGGGGAAGTGTGCTGAACCACCCTTTTAGGCCTTTCACTGTGTTGTTCCCGGTAGCTGATTTGAAGCTGGTGGCCATAGCGAGGCCAGAGATAATCTCCACTCCGACTAGGACGTATCTTTTCTCACCTGATGATCTCAAGGGCCCAATATAATCAATTTGCCATGAATGCCACAATGTTTTCTTGTCCCGAATGTGTAAAGGAGGCGCCTTACTCGGATGATCTTTATTGAGTCGTAGGCGACATTGTGAACAGGCGGTTACTACTTGTTCACACAGCTTAACCGACACAGGCCACCCCCGGGCTAGACCTTCCTGATACAGATCAGCACGGCCTGTATGGCCACGCTTAATATGTAACCATTCGAGTAAGCGTTCCCATTCCCGACCATCATCTACAATGTCAATTTGCTGCAACCGCGTGAGGCTATCTACCTGTTGGTTGAATTGAGCAGTGATCGAGTTCGAACGATCATGGCCTTTTACCCAACCAATGTGCAATGTTCTCTGTCCTCCCATTTCCAACAGTTGCTTCCAACTCTCTGTCTCCCAGATTGGGACTCTATTCACCTGCCAATCATTGGCTGCCCAGTGTCCAATCCATTCAGTGGCTCCTTTAAAAACAGCATATGAGTCAGTGTAAATGTAAGTAGCCCCACGTTGTGCAGCTAGTAGGACGGCTCTGAGTTCCCCTACTTGTGCGCTACCTTCTCCTGTTTCAATTGCTCTTTCCCCCGTTGCTACTTCCAGTGCTACGGCCTTGTATTTCCACTTATTGTTCTCACGGTGAGATGACGCATCAGTAAACCACACTCCTGTAAGATCACTGCCTTCTTTCAGAGGAGGTGCTTCTTGGATTGGAGATGGTCTGTTTGGTGGGGATTGGAACAATAGGGCACCATCTATATCCTTCTGGAGCTTGGATACTTTGATACTACCTTCAGAGATTGGCATGATATCATTAATGCCTTCTAAATAAGCATACCACTTTCGAACTGTGGGTTTCTGGGCAATGCCGGCTGGCGGTGCTGTCCCTTTACGGACCACATCTAGGAGACGAAAAGGGCCCCGAACAATCACGCTCTGTTCTCTCCTTATCTGCTCTGCTCGTTGCAATGCTCGCACCAGGGACAGTAAACCCTTCTCTAGGTCTGAATATCTGCTCTCAGTATCATTAAAGGAGTGAGAGCTAAATTCTAATGGTCTCTCCGGTCCTGCTGGTCCCTTTTGCCATAAGTTACAATGAGAACCATGTTCGCTGAACCCCCATTCTACGTGGACAGGGTCAGTTGGATGTATGGGGCCAAGTTGTTGGAATAACCTTAGCTCTTTTATTAGCAATTCCAGTGCATTAGTATGTTGTTCAGTCCACTCCCAGGATTTACCTTTTTTGAGCAAACAATAAAGGGGGCGAGCAATGATGGAAAAGCCAGGGATGTGTTTACGCCAATAACTTAAAGTTCCCAGAACTTGCTGTAACTCCTTCGTGCTGGAAGGATTCTGTCCATGTTCTATTTTTTTCAGGGTATCCTGAGGGACAGAAGCAGCTCCCTTAATCCACCAGACCCCCAGGAATTTAACTTCCTGTGCAGGTCCCTGACATTTTGAGTCTGGAATTTCCAATCCCAAATCTGATAATGTTTTTCGGATGTTTTGCATCATGTCTTGTACACTTTCTTGGCTCTCTCCCCCCCTATTAAGATGTCGTCAATATATTGGTATACTGTACATCCCTGTGAAACAGGAATCTCTGATAGCGCTTTAGCTAAAGCATTATGAGCAATGGTGGGGGAATGTTTGTATCCTTGTGGAAGTCGGTTAAAGGTATATTGGACTCCTTTCCACGTGAATGCAAACTGCGCTTTGTCTTGCTCAAGGAGGGGAATCATAAAAAACATGTCTTTTACATCTAAGGCAGCCATCCAAGGATGGGCAGCTCCTTTTATCATTGTCACAATTTCCGCGATACTCGGAACCGCAGCGGTCAGGGGTGCAGCGTTGGCGTTTAACTTTCGGTAATCTACTGTGAAACGCCATTGCCCGGTTGGTTTCTTTACTGGCCACACCGGTGAATTATAAGGCGAGTGAGTCCTCTGAATGATGTTTCTTTTTTCTAAATCTGATACCACCCCGTCTGCTCCTGCAAGTGCAGCTGCAGGCAGTGGGTACTGTCGGACGTTGGTAATTTTAGAGGGAGGCAAAGGTATAGATGTTTCTAATAGGCCCAGTTTAACTGCGTCTAATCCTTTTTTGCGTCCTGCAAAACTCCACGCAGTTCCATCCGGGAATTTCCACATTCGCCCACGCAGCACGTCAAATCCTAGGAGGTTAGAATGTGAGGCACCCACTAACACTTCTGCCCTAGTCATTCGCTGCTCTCCCGGCAACCAGAGGTTAATTTTTGCAGTGGGGCATGTTTTTACCACACCATCAATTCCTGTGAAGTTGACTCTGCGTCGGGTGGGATTTATACCTAGAAGTTGTGCTGTTTCGTTAGTGATTGCAGACATTTGGGCTCCAGTATCAATAATAAAATTTACCAATATCTTCCGGGGTCCAACAGGAATGATAATAACGGGTTCGGAGTCTTTATGAGAGAGCCATTGAATTGCTAGTACCTGCCGGACAGGGTGGCTCACTGCCCTCCCCGGGGATAGGAGTTTTTTGGCTGGGACTCTGTCAAATCAATCAAGTTACGTTCCGGTGCAGAAGGCACAATTTTCTCACGACTTGGGGATTCTCTGGTTAGACTTTTCTCCCCAGCCACATTATTCTTTCTAGTTAGAGATTGGACTAGTGTACGGAGGTCTCCCGTAGGGACACCGTGCAAGAATTGTCGGGGCACCCCTAATTGTAGGGCTTTACGCCACAACTCATTCCGGTCCTTATCAGGCTTAAACCTTTCCTCCGATTTAGGGTTTTTAGTGTGAGTTCGGACTTGGCGAACCTTTCGGGGGTGTTCGGAGGATTTCTCACTAGTTAGGCTGGCCCAGCCCATTCGGCGCCCATATTGATCTATTTCCTGTACATATTCATTCCAGGTGGGCATGTAGTGACGACGGCCCCGCCTATGAGCACCCCGAGCCTCTCGTATACGATCTTGAGTACGAACAAGGAACGGTTTCAGGCAATCGGGAAGACCACGGATGAGAGGGGCTAATCGATCGGGGTCGATAGGGGCTGACATTGGGGATTTCCGAAATTCCTCTCTGTCATACATGGCTTGCAGACAAGCTGCTTTCCGTACAGCCGCAAACAGATCAGAGTAGCCTGTAGCTCTAATCTCTAACGGCTCCCCCCTCTCTCGCGGATCCATACCCCCTGCCCAATAGGCTGCTCGAGCAGTTAGGGAATAATTATGATCCCCAGGCATAGTGGTTAAAAACACTCCTGGTCCCCAAGAGTCTCCTGCTTCTTCCTCACTCAGCATAATTCTGTCCCCCCCTTCAGAAGAAACTCGCCACACGTACTCAACAGCTGACTCTTCTGGTCGCCTCGAATATTTCTCCCTTATTTTTGTTAACTCGGTTGGTGTCCGTGGAACGGTACGCACAGTGGTGTGAATTTCATCATCGTCATCAACCGCAGCTTCAGTTTTAACCAGAGGACGTAAAGGAAAAACTTGGGATTTCAAAGTAAAAGTCCTTTCCTCCTCATCTTCTTCGTCATCCTCACTATTAGACAAAAAATCTCCGGTCTGGGTTCCGGAATTTGGATAACACATTAACTTACGAATCTGTTGGACCTGGGTCGAGGGCTGCATTTTATCTAAGAGCCCAGTCACCCTTTCTAATAATATTTTAAGTTGAGCATTCTGGTTTCCTAAACATTCATTCTCACTCACAAGCTTATCGACGTGAGTTCTTAATTTTTCTCCTGTCTCCTTTTGCAAGGCTAATGATGACTTCAGCACCTCATTCTCCGATTTCAGGGTTGCATATTCTACAGCTGAAATCAGATTAGGAGCAGGGGTTTCTCTAGCTTCTTGTTGTGCACAAGATAAACAGGCGCCTAACGCAGCACAAATCACACCCTTGCCTTTCCCCGCTCTGAGCTTCTGTGAAACCCGACACTCTTCAATACGTTCCACCACTTTCTCTTCATCCTTCCAAAATTTTTGGGCCCACTCCTTCCCAGCCTGGGAAGGGGCACAATCATATTTTTGCAGCAGTTTATCCATGGCAATCCTGCCGACTACGCCAAATTCTGTTGCGTGAAACGGGGCCAAGCGGTTTTGGCAGAAGATAAACCCCCTTGCGTTCTAACACTCCTCACCGAGGTGGGAGGCTAGGTGCGGCTAGGTTTAAATTCTGAGTGATGCCCAATTCAGCACTATCAGTCCAATCGCGTTTAATATGTATTAAACTACTACGATTTGGATACACTAATAGTGGACTGCACCTTCAGTCTAGTCGTGCTCCTGAACTAGCACGGCCTCTCTGTAGTTTTGGTCGCGTTCAGTGAGAAAGCGGAACGACTAGCTACTTAAACAGTGCAGTTTATTTAAACAACAGATATACAGGTTCTTTAGGATTGCCGGTGATAAATACACTGTCTGCAAAGCACGTGCAAATAAAGATATTGCTAAGTATACAAACGCGCGACAAAATTATAAACGATACAGCCTGGCTATAAACGTAGGGTAGAGATTCTCTAGAGAAATTTCTAAGTCCCCGAGAAAGCGCTCGGTGTAATCGAAGTCTTACCCAAAGGCGTCCCTATGGGGGGGAAGAAAGGCTCAGCCCGTCGACTGATCCCGGAAATCAGCGGTGGAATTCTTCGCGATGGTGTCTTCCCTGACATCCCCTCTCTCTTGGGCTATTTTTATATTTTTTTTTTATCTTCAAAGTGGAGTTTGAGTGACTTTAGTCATACATACTTTTATTATGATTAATGTATTCAAGGAGGAGTGTTCACACCTCGGGGGCGGATAGCCTCCGGGATGGAGGTGTGTTTTGGTACATTGTGGTGAGCAAAGTTCGCACAAAAGGACAGCATTTCATCAACATTTGACGAAAGGTTGGCTCGGGTAGCGTGTAGGCCGCTTATCAGTTCCGTAGTACCATCTCGTCCCCATATCTGCTATTCGTCACAAGGGAAGGCCACGGAACAAGCGTGTTCCGTTCCATCCCTCGTGTAGTTTCGCAAACAACCTCGCGCAGGGAATCACAGATGTTGCATTCTTCGTGTGCTAGCTGTGGCTGTATTCTACCTCAGAAGCCTCTTGATTTTATGACTTTCCTTAATGTGTGAACAATGCTGTATTTTTGTATTCTTGGCCAATTTAGTAATTATTCCACATAATCCACCCCGTGACTACAGTCACTCAAGCTCCACGATAATCAATACTGATGGGGAATATCACATGTCCTCTTATGGCGAGGGATATCAAGTGCAAATACTTCTTGCGGGGTGATTAAGCGAGTTAAGCGTTTCATCATAATCCAAAGTCTAACATGCAAAACAATTGTCAAAGCAAAGCACAATACAGTGAGTACTAGTAGAACAACAACAGGATGGAGCATCTTGTTAAAAAGTCCTGTAGCTGTCGGTGACCATCCAAAGAGGGTGTCCCACCATTCATGTCCACCGTCTCTCTTGACCCTTTCCAGTACATGGTGTATTTCTTCAACATCATGATGGACAGTAATCAGAGTTCTTTGTCCATTTTCTTGGGCCTCTTTCAACAATCGCTTCAATTCATCGTGTTGTAGCAACTTCCTCACTAGTGAGAGATTCATTCCGATAGGGGTAGGCAGCAAATCTCGAATCAATGTGTAATTAGATTGTAGCAATTGAAAAGACGTAACAGGAGCTGAATAACTGAAGTCACATCCAATGATGTTAGTAAAGTTACAAACACAAAGATTTGAGTTATTACTTATATCTACTGCTATGTCATCTACGAATACAAAAGTACAGGGAGACCTCATGCAAACACACCCTTTCCCAATATATACAAGCACAGTTTCTGGGGTTTCATCAGGTTGTATCTCAAAATGACAAACATTCTGGTTGGTGTCAAGACAAATGTCTTGTGCCTTGAGAGTATTACTCTCACAAATGAATCCTTGTTGATCTCGTGAAATGCATGCTTCAACATCAACAGTTTGCCATTTATTCTCGTTTTGTTGTGCCCACACTCTATGCTCTACCGGATGGAGTATAGCTCCATGGTGATTCAACCCCAGTGCGATGATTGGGTATATGGTGTATACTGAGGCATTGCGTATCGTTAAGACAAAAGCTGTGGCTTTGCTCTCAGTGGGATCATAGGTGAAATTAACCAGATACCACCAGGATTGAAATTTTCTCTCAAACTCAATTGCATTATCCCATATTACTTTTCGAATTTCAGTGGGCAAGGTGCCTTCTTCACCTTCCCTTATAATTGCGGCTGTCATAGATTGCATCCACAGTTGGGCTTGGATACAACTAAGGGCCAAGGAAACATTGTTTGGGGTTGTACCAAGTGCATTTGTGATCAGCTGATGGTCTTTTTCACCTGTTTCCTCCCACTGAGGCAATATATTCGATAAAAGCCATTGGTGATTTCCCAATGCTGATAGAGAGGACTGTAGAGGATGTTTTAATTTGTCTAGATCACTAGTAGTTGTGACTAGTTTGTTTGCAAGTATCTCAGCATCTGTACTATTTAAGACTCCCAGTCCTGTTCCTAAGATACCAGTCACCTCTCTCTTCAGTCGTTGTGAGGTGTCAACAGTTCGCCGGCCTAACCATGCTGACCATCCTGCATAAGATGTACTCAGGAATGGTGAGCAGGTGGGTTTGATCGCAGAGATATTAATCTGCATTGACAATTCTACTCGTTTGAGGGAATATGTTGGGTTAAACGGTATTTGTTGTTGACCTGTGTGTTTAATGGCATAAGGGCCAATGTTAAAGGTGTAAGGAGTTAGACTAATGGAGGGCTGAGTAGCTACACCCTTGAAAGTTTGTGGGGGTGTAGGTTTTGGGTTCATTTCAACAGGTTCAGATGTATTTGAGTCAATCATAAATTCAAATAACAATTCCGTGCCCCTGTAGCCCCAAATACAATATACTATGATAGGTTTGATAAAGGTGAAGTTGTGCCAGCAATCTGAGTTTGGCTCTATAATTTTGTAACAATCAATCAGTGTTATATTTGTCCGGTTTAGTAGAGTCTACATGGATGGTTTCAATTACAGTTGGTCTATGGTGAGCAGACCCATTGATTACTCGGCAGCTAATTTGTATTTTCTTTCCTGGGACGGCTTCAAGCTTAGCCATTTGGAGTGAGTCTTTCCAACTCCATTTATCTCTGGAATATACTTCACTTTCTTGTATAACCAGAGTGGAGAGATTTAAATCCCTCATGTTTTCTAGTGTCTCAGTGCTTGCAGTGTATCGTGACAGTGCATTATCCCAAAGCTCATCATCAAGGGGCAGATTCTTAAGTCCGCTCAATAAGGTGTCATTATCGGGGGTTTCAGATAGTGGCAGTGGAACCAGACTAGTCTGTGGAGTTGAGTCAGGTTCGACTTTATCTATGCTTTGATCTATCTCATGTTTTGAAAACACCTCATTTTCATGTAGGACTACAGTGGCCAGGCTCAATTTTCCTTTTCCTGTTCCTGCCATCGCATTGTGTTTTACATAAGCTTGAGACCACGGCCATTCTGGGTCTCTTTGACTACAAACAACAGGGAGTAAAAAGATAAAACTGAATAGCATCAATTCCATCTGCCAATTCGTCATTCTAAAATTTAGGCCTCCAGATGGCCATACATAACAAAAATAATATTATTGCCAGGATCAATGTCAGGATTCCCTGGAGACACTCGAGGTTAGCGTAGGCCAATGCGTCTGTCCACGTACAGTTCTTCCGAGGTTCCTGTAAGACACAAAGGAAAAGAAAATCTGCTCGGTCTCATTTGACCGACGGGGTTAAAAAGAGGGCGAGATCCACCGGGTGCTGATCCGGTGTATCTTCCCTGAACAGTCTTTGGCTTCCCGTGCATGGGGGTTTTTGGGAGTAGCTAACACCATTGGTACTGTGCCAATTTGAGGCATTTTCACTAACACAGGTTGCCCAGGGTGAAATTGTCCCAGGTATTTTCGTGGTTCATTGGGAACTTTTGGAGTGATGATATCAGCAGATACACAGAAAGCTTTCATTTTAGGACAGCCATCTCCACTCCATCTGTTATTTAATTGATAGATGGCATCATCCAATCGCAAATGCCAACCAGGTTCATGAGTTTTTGCAAAACGCTTAACCAATCCATTGGTGCGTTCAACAATGCCATTAGCCTGAGGATAATAGGGAGTATGAAATACCCATCGAATCCCTTCTTCTTTGGCCCAATCTTGTACCACTGTAGCGGTAAAGTGTGAACCGTTATCACTTTGGATTTCCTCAGGAAGGGGAAGTGTGCTGAACCACCCTTTTAGGCCTTTCACTGTGTTGTTCCCGGTAGCTGATTTGAAGCTGGTGGCCATAGCGAGGCCAGAGATAATCTCCACTCCGACTAGGACGTATCTTTTCTCACCTGATGATCTCAAGGGCCCAATATAATCAATTTGCCATGAATGCCACAATGTTTTCTTGTCCCGAATGTGTAAAGGAGGCGCCTTACTCGGATGATCTTTATTGAGTCGTAGGCGACATTGTGAACAGGCGGTTACTACTTGTTCACACAGCTTAACCGACACAGGCCACCCCCGGGCTAGACCTTCCTGATACAGATCAGCACGGCCTGTATGGCCACGCTTAATATGTAACCATTCGAGTAAGCGTTCCCATTCCCGACCATCATCTACAATGTCAATTTGCTGCAACCGCGTGAGGCTATCTACCTGTTGGTTGAATTGAGCAGTGATCGAGTTCGAACGATCATGGCCTTTTACCCAACCGATGTGCAATGTTCTCTGTCCTCCCATTTCCAACAGTTGCTTCCAACTCTCTGTCTCCCAGATTGGGACTCTATTCACCTGCCAATCATTGGCTGCCCAGTGTCCAATCCATTCAGTGGCTCCTTTAAAAACAGCATATGAGTCAGTGTAAATGTAAGTAGCCCCACGTTGTGCAGCTAGTAGGACGGCTCTGAGTTCCCCTACTTGTGCGCTACCTTCTCCTGTTTCAATTGCTCTTTCCCCCGTTGCTACTTCCAGTGCTACGGCCTTGTATTTCCACTTATTGTTCTCACGGTGAGATGACGCATCAGTAAACCACACTCCTGTAAGATCACTGCCTTCTTTCAGAGGAGGTGCTTCTTGGATTGGAGATGGTCTGTTTGGTGGGGATTGGAACAATAGGGCACCATCTATATCCTTCTGGAGCTTGGATACTTTGATACTACCTTCAGAGATTGGCATGATATCATTAATGCCTTCTAAATAAGCATACCACTTTCGAACTGTGGGTTTCTGGGCAATGCCGGCTGGTGGTGCTGTCCCTTTACGGACCACATCTAGGAGACGAAAAGGGCCCCGAACAATCACGCTCTGTTCTCTCCTTATCTGCTCTGCTCGTTGCAATGCTCGCACCAGGGACAGTAAACCCTTCTCTAGGTCTGAATATCTGCTCTCAGTATCATTAAAGGAGTGAGAGCTAAATTCTAATGGTCTCTCCGGTCCTGCTGGTCCCTTTTGCCATAAGTTACAATGAGAGCCATGTTCGCTGGACCCCCATTCTACATGGACAGGGTCAGTTGGATGTATGGGGCCAAGTTGTTGGAATAACCTTAGCTCTTTTATTAGCAATTCCAGTGCATTAGTATGTTGTTCAGTCCACTCCCAGGATTTACCTTTTTTGAGCAAACAATAAAGGGGGCGAGCAATGATGGAAAAGCCAGGGATGTGTTTACGCCAATAACTTAAAGTTCCCAGAACTTGCTGTAACTCCTTCGTGCTGGAAGGATTCTGTCCATGTTCTATTTTTTTCAGGGTATCCTGAGGGACAGAAGCAGCTCCCTTAATCCACCAGACCCCCAGGAATTTAACTTCCTGTGCAGGTCCCTGACATTTTGAGTCTGGAATTTCCAATCCCAAATCTGATAATGTTTTTCGGATGTTTTGCATCATGTCTTGTACACTTTCTTGGCTCTCTCCCCCCCTATTAAGATGTCGTCAATATATTGGTATACTGTACATCCCTGTGAAACAGGAATCTCTGATAGCGCTTTAGCTAAAGCATTATGAGCAATGGTGGGGGAATGTTTGTATCCTTGTGGAAGTCGGTTAAAGGTATATTGGACTCCTTTCCACGTGAATGCAAACTGCGCTTTGTCTTGCTCAAGGAGGGGAATCATAAAAAACATGTCTTTTACATCTAAGGCAGCCATCCAAGGATGGGCAGCTCCTTTTATCATTGTCACAATTTCCGCGATACTCGGAACCGCAGCGGTCAGGGGTGCAGCGTTGGCGTTTAACTTTCGGTAATCTACTGTGAAACGCCATTGCCCGGTTGGTTTCTTTACTGGCCACACCGGTGAATTATAAGGCGAGTGAGTCCTCTTAATGATGTTTCTTTTTTCTAAATCTGATACCACCCCGTCTGCTCCTGCAAGTGCAGCTGCAGGCAGTGGGTACTGTCGGACGTTGGTAATTTTAGAGGGAGGCAAAGGTATAGATGTTTCTAATAGGCCCAGTTTAACTGTGTCTAATCCTTTTTTGCGTCCTGCAAAACTCCACACAGTTCCATCCGGGAATTTCCACATTCGCCCACGCAGCACGTCAAATCCTAGGAGGTTAGAATGTGAGGCACCCACTAACACTTCTGCCCTAGTCATTCGCTGCTCTCCCGGCAACCAGAGGTTAATTTTTGCAGTGGGGCATGTTTTTACCACACCATCAATTCCTGTGAAGTTGACTCTGCGTCGGGTGGGATTTATACCTAGAAGTTGTGCTGTTTCGTTAGTGATTGCAGACATTTGGGCTCCAGTATCAATAATAAAATTTACCAATATCTTCCGGGGTCCAACAGGAATGATAATAACGGGTTCGGAGTCTTTATGAGAGAGCCATTGAATTGCTAGTACCTGCCGGACAGGGTGGCTCACTGCCCTCCCCGGGGATAGGAGTTTTTTGGCTGGGACTCTGTCAAATCAATCAAGTTACGTTCCGGTGCAGAAGGCACAATTTTCTCACGACTTGGGGATTCTCTGGTTAGACTTTTCTCCCCAGCCACATTATTCTTTCTAGTTAGAGATTGGACTAGTGTACGGAGGTCTCCCGTAGGGACACCGTGCAAGAATTGTCGGGGCACCCCTAATTGTAGGGCTTTACGCCACAACTCATTCCGGTCCTTATCAGGCTTAAACCTTTCCTCCGATTTAGGGTTTTTAGTGTGAGTTCGGACTTGGCGAACCTTTCGGGGGTGTTCGGAGGATTTCTCACTAGTTAGGCTGGCCCAGCCCATTCGGCGCCCATATTGATCTATTTCCTGTACATATTCATTCCAGGTGGGCATGTAGTGACGACGGCCCCGCCTATGAGCACCCCGAGCCTCTCGTATACGATCTTGAGTACGAACAAGGAACGGTTTCAGGCAATCGGGAAGACCACGGATGAGAGGGGCTAATCGATCGGGGTCGATAGGGGCTGACATTGGGGATTTCCGAAATTCCTCTCTGTCATACATGGCTTGCAGACAAGCTGCTTTCCGTACAGCCGCAAACAGATCAGAGTAGCCTGTAGCTCTAATCTCTAACGGCTCCCCCCTCTCTCGCGGATCCATACCCCCTGCCCAATAGGCTGCTCGAGCAGTTAGGGAATAATTATGATCCCCAGGCATAGTGGTTAAAAACACTCCTGGTCCCCAAGAGTCTCCTGCTTCTTCCTCACTCAGCATAATTCTGTCCCCCCCTTCAGAAGAAACTCGCCACACGTACTCAACAGCTGACTCTTCTGGTCGCCTCGAATATTTCTCCCTTATTTTTGTTAACTCGGTTGGTGTCCGTGGAACGGTACGCACAGTGGTGTGAATTTCATCATCGTCATCAACCGCAGCTTCAGTTTTAACCAGAGGACGTAAAGGAAAAACTTGGGATTTCAAAGTAAAAGTCCTTTCCTCCTCATCTTCTTCGTCATCCTCGCTATTAGACAAAAAATCTCCGGTCTGGGTTCCGGAATTTGGATAACACATTAACTTACGAATCTGTTGGACCTGGGTCGAGGGCTGCATTTTATCTAAGAGCCCAGTCACCCTTTCTAATAATATTTTAAGTTGAGCATTCTGGTTTCCTAAACATTCATTCTCACTCACAAGCTTATCGACGTGAGTTCTTAATTTTTCTCCTGTCTCCTTTTGCAAGGCTAATGATGACTTCAGCACCTCATTCTCCGATTTCAGGGTTGCATATTCTACAGCTGAAATCAGATTAGGAGCAGGGGTTTCTCTAGCTTCTTGTTGTGCACAAGATAAACAGGCGCCTAACGCAGCACAAATCACACCCTTGCCTTTCCCCGCTCTGAGCTTCTGTGAAACCCGACACTCTTCAATACGTTCCACCACTTTCTCTTCATCCTTCCAAAATTTTTGGGCCCACTCCTTCCCAGCCTGGGAAGGGGCACAATCATATTTTTGCAGCAGTTTATCCATGGCAATCCTGCCGACTACGCCAAATTCTGTTGCGTGAAACGGGGCCAAGCGGTTTTGGCAGAAGATAAACCCCCTTGCGTTCTAACACTCCTCACCGAGGTGGGAGGCTAGGTGCGGCTAGGTTTAAATTCTGAGTGATGCCCAATTCAGCACTATCAGTCCAATCGCGTTTAATATGTATTAAACTACTACGATTTGGATACACTAATAGTGGACTGCACCTTCAGTCTAGTCGTGCTCCTGAACTAGCACGGCCTCTCTGTAGTTTTGGTCGCGTTCAGTGAGAAAGCGGAACGACTAGCTACTTAAACAGTGCAGTTTATTTAAACAACAGATATACAGGTTCTTTAGGATTGCCGGTGATAAATACACTGTCTGCAAAGCACGTGCAAATAAAGATATTGCTAAGTATACAAACGCGCGACAAAATTATAAACGATACAGCCTGGCTATAAACGTAGGGTAGAGATTCTCTAGAGAAATTTCTAAGTCCCCGAGAAAGCGCTCGGTGTAATCGAAGTCTTACCCAAAGGCGTCCCTATGGGGGGGAAGAAAGGCTCAGCCCGTCGACTGATCCCGGAAATCAGCGGTGGAATTCTTCGCGATGGTGTCTTCCCTGACATCCCCTCTCTCTTGGGCTATTTTTATATTATTTTTTTATCTTCAAAGTGGAGTTTGAGTGACTTTAGTCATACATACTTTTATTATGATTAATGTATTCAAGGAGGAGTGTTCACACCTCGGGGGCGGATAGCCTCCGGGATGGAGGTGTGTTTTGGTACATTGTGGTGAGCAAAGTTCGCACAAAAGGACAGCATTTCATCAACATTTGACGAAATGTTGGCTCGGGTAGCGTGTAGGCCGCTTATCAGTTCCGTAGTACCATCTCGTCCCCATATCTGCTATTCGTCACAAGGGAAGGCCACGGAACAAGCGTGTTCCGTTCCATCCCTCGTGTAGTTTCGCAAACAACCTCGCGCAGGGAATCACAGATGTTGCATTCTTCGTGTGCTAGCTGTGGCTGTATTCTACCTCAGAAGCCTCTTGATTTTATGACTTTCCTTAATGTGTGAACAATGCTGTATTTTTGTATTCTTGGCCAATTTAGTAATTATTCCACATAATCCACCCCGTGACTACAGTCACTCAAGCTCCACGATAATCAATACTGATGGGGAATATCACATGTCCTCTTATGGCGAGGGATATCAAGTGCAAATACTTCTTGCGGGGTGATTAAGCGAGTTAAGCGTTTCATCATAATCCAAAGTCTAACATGCAAAACAATTGTCAAAGCAAAGCACAATACAGTGAGTACTAGTAGAACAACAACAGGATGGAGCATCTTGTTAAAAAGTCCTGTAGCTGTCGGTGACCATCCAAAGAGGGTGTCCCACCGTTCATGTCCACCGTCTCTCTTGACCCTTTCCAGTACATGGTGTATTTCTTCAACCTCATGATGGACAGTAATCAGAGTTCTTTGTCCATTTTCTTGGGCCTCTTTCAACAATCGCTTCAATTCATCGTGTTGTAGCAACTTCCTCACTAGTGAGAGATTCATTCCGATAGGGGTAGGCAGCAAATCTCGAATCAATGTGTAATTAGATTGTAGCAATTGAAAAGACGTAACAGGAGCTGAATAACTGAAGTCACATCCAATGATGTTAGTAAAGTTACAAACACAAAGATTTGAGTTATTACTTATATCTACTGCTATGTCATCTACGAATACAAAAGTACAGGGAGACCTCATGCAAACACACCCTTTCCCAATATATACAAGCACAGTTTCTGGGGTTTCATCAGGTTGTATCTCAAAATGACAAACATTCTGGTTGGTGTCAAGACAAATGTCTTGTGCCTTGAGAGTATTACTCTCACAAATGAATCCTTGTTGATCTCGTGAAATGCATGCTTCAACATCAACAGTTTGCCATTTATTCTCGTTTTGTTGTGCCCACACTCTATGCTCTACCGGATGGAGTATAGCTCCATGGTGATTCAACCCCAGTGCGATGATTGGGTATATGGTGTATACTGAGGCATTGCGTATCGTTAAGACAAAAGCTGTGGCTTTGCTCTCAGTGGGATCATAGGTGAAATTAACCAGATACCACCAGGACTGAAATTTTCTCTCAAACTCAATTGCATTATCCCATATTACTTTTCGAATTTCAGTGGGCAAGGTGCCTTCTTCACCTTCCCTTATAATTGCGGCTGTCATAGATTGCATCCACAGTTGGGCTTGGATACAACTAAGGGCCAAGGAAACATTGTTTTGGGTTGTACCAAGTGCATTTGTGATCAGCTGATGGTCTTTTTCACCTGTTTCCTCCCACTGAGGCAATATATTCGATAAAAGCCATTGGTGATTTCCCAATGCTGATAGAGAGGACTGTAGAGGATGTTTTAATTTGTCTAGATCACTAGTAGTTGTGACTAGTTTGTTTGCAAGTATCTCAGCATCTGTACTATTTAAGACTCCCAGTCCTGTTCCTAAGATACCAGTCACCTCTCTCTTCAGTCGTTGTAAGGTGTCAACAGTTCGCCGGCCTAACCATGCTGACCATCCTGCATAAGATGTACTCAGGAATGGTGAGCAGGTGGGTTTGATCGCAGAGATATTAATCTGCATTGACAATTCTACTCGTTTGAGGGAATATGTTGGGTTAAACGGTATTTGTTGTTGACCTGTGTGTTTAATGGCATAAGGGCCAATGTTAAAGGTGTAAGGAGTTAGACTAATGGAGGGCTGAGTAGCTACACCCTTGAAAGTTTGTGGGGGTGTAGGTTTTGGGTTCATTTCAACAGGTTCAGATGTATTTGAGTCAATCATAAATTCAAATAACAATTCCGTGCCCCTGTAGCCCCAAATACAATATACTATGATAGGTTTGATAAAGGTGAAGTTGTGCCAGCAATCTGAGTTTGGCTCTATAATTTTGTAACAATCAATCAGTGTTATATTTGTCCGGTTTAGTAGAGTCTACATGGATGGTTTCAATTACAGTTGGTCTATGGTGAGCAGACCCATTGATTACTCGGCAGCTAATTTGTATTTTCTTTCCTGGGACGGCTTCAAGCTTAGCCATTTGGAGTGAGTCTTTCCAACTCCATTTATCTCTGGAATATACTTCACTTCCTTGTATGACCAGAGTGGAGAGATTTAAATCCCTCATGTTTTCTAGTGTCTCAGTGCTTGCAGTGTATCGTGACAGTGCATTATCCCAAAGCTCATCATCAAGGGGCAGATTCTTAAGTCCGCTCAATAAGGTGTCATTATCGGGGGTTTCAGATAGTGGCAGTGGAACCAGACTAGTCTGTGGAGTTGAGTCAGGTTCGACTTTATCTATGCTTTGATCTATCTCATGTTTTGAAAACACCTCATTTTCATGTAGGACTACAGTGGCCAGGCTCAATTTTCCTTTTCCTGTTCCTGCCATCGCATTGTGTTTTACATAAGCTTGAGACCACGGCCATTCTGGGTCTCTTTGACTACAAACAACAGGGAGTAAAAAGATAAAACTGAATAGCATCAATTCCATCTGCCAATTCGTCATTCTAAAATTTAGGCCTCCAGATGGCCATACATAACAAAAATAATATTATTGCCAGGATCAATGTCAGGATTCCCTGGAGACACTCGAGGTTAGCGTAGGCCAATGCGTCTGTCCACGTACAGTTCTTCCGAGGTTCCTGTAAGACACAAAGGAAAAGAAAATCTGCTCGGTCTCATTTGACCGACGGGGTTAAAAAGAGGGCGAGATCCACCGGGTGCTGATCCGGTGTATCTTCCCTGAACAGTCTTTGGCTTCCCGTGCATGGGGGTTTTTGGGAGTAGCTAACACCATTGGTACTGTGCCAATTTGAGGCATTTTCACTAACACAGGTTGCCCAGGGTGAAATTGTCCCAGGTATTTTCGTGGTTCATTGGGAACTTTTGGAGTGATGATATCAGCAGATACACAGAAAGCTTTCATTTTAGGACAGCCATCTCCACTCCATCTGTTATTTAATTGATAGATGGCATCATCCAATGGCAAATGCCAACCAGGTTCATGAGTTTTTGCAAAACGCTTAACCAATCCATTGGTGCGTTCAACAATGCCATTAGCCTGAGGATAATAGGGAGTATGAAATACCCATCGAATCCCTTCTTCTTTGGCCCAATCTTGTACCACTGTAGCGGTAAAGTGTGAACCGTTATCACTTTGGATTTCCTCAGGAAGGGGAAGTGTGCTGAACCACCCTTTTAGGCCTTTCACTGTGTTGTTCCCGGTAGCTGATTTGAAGCTGGTGGCCATAGCGAGGCCAGAGATAATCTCCACTCCGACTAGGACGTATCTTTTCTCACCTGATGATCTCAAGGGCCCAATATAATCAATTTGCCATGAATGCCACAATGTTTTCTTGTCCCGAATGTGTAAAGGAGGCGCCTTACTCGGATGATCTTTATTGAGTCGTAGGCGACATTGTGAACAGGCGGTTACTACTTGTTCACACAGCTTAACCGACACAGGCCACCCCCGGGCTAGACCTTCCTGATACAGATCAGCACGGCCTGTATGGCCACGCTTAATATGTAACCATTCGAGTAAGCGTTCCCATTCCCGACCATCATCTACAATGTCAATTTGCTGCAACCGCGTGAGGCTATCTACCTGTTGGTTGAATTGAGCAGTGATCGAGTTCGAACGATCATGGCCTTTTACCCAACCGATGTGCAATGTTCTCTGTCCTCCCATTTCCAACAGTTGCTTCCAACTCTCTGTCTCCCAGATTGGGACTCTATTCACCTGCCAATCATTGGCTGCCCAGTGTCCAATCCATTCAGTGGCTCCTTTAAAAACAGCATATGAGTCAGTGTAAATGTAAGTAGCCCCACGTTGTGCAGCTAGTAGGACGGCTCTGAGTTCCCCTACTTGTGCGCTACCTTCTCCTGTTTCAATTGCTCTTTCCCCCGTTGCTACTTCCAGTGCTACGGCCTTGTATTTCCACTTATTGTTCTCACGGTGAGATGACGCATCAGTAAACCACACTCCTGTAAGATCACTGCCTTCTTTCAGAGGAGGTGCTTCTTGGATTGGAGATGGTCTGTTTGGTGGGGATTGGAACAATAGGGCACCATCTATATCCTTCTGGAGCTTGGATACTTTGATACTACCTTCAGAGATTGGCATGATATCATTAATGCCTTCTAAATAAGCATACCACTTTCGAACTGTGGGTTTCTGGGCAATGCCGGCTGGCGGTGCTGTCCCTTTACGGACCACATCTAGGAGACGAAAAGGGCCCCGAACAATCACGCTCTGTTCTCTCCTTATCTGCTCTGCTCGTTGCAATGCTCGCACCAGGGACAGTAAACCCTTCTCTAGGTCTGAATATCTGCTCTCAGTATCATTAAAGGAGTGAGAGCTAAATTCTAATGGTCTCTCCGGTCCTGCTGGTCCCTTTTGCCATAAGTTACAATGAGAGCCATGTTCGCTGGACCCCCATTCTACATGGACAGGGTCAGTTGGATGTATGGGGCCAAGTTGTTGGAATAACCTTAGCTCTTTTATTAGCAATTCCAGTGCATTAGTATGTTGTTCAGTCCACTCCCAGGATTTACCTTTTTTGAGCAAACAATAAAGGGGGCGAGCAATGATGGAAAAGCCAGGGATGTGTTTACGCCAATAACTTAAAGTTCCCAGAACTTGCTGTAACTCCTTCGTGCTGGAAGGATTCTGTCCATGTTCTATTTTTTTCAGGGTATCCTGAGGGACAGAAGCAGCTCCCTTAATCCACCAGACCCCCAGGAATTTAACTTCCTGTGCAGGTCCCTGACATTTTGAGTCTGGAATTTCCAATCCCAAATCTGATAATGTTTTTCGGATGTTTTGCATCATGTCTTGTACACTTTCTTGGCTCTCTCCCCCCCTATTAAGATGTCGTCAATATATTGGTATACTGTACATCCCTGTGAAACAGGAATCTCTGATAGCGCTTTAGCTAAAGCATTATGAGCAATGGTGGGGGAATGTTTGTATCCTTGTGGAAGTCGGTTAAAGGTATATTGGACTCCTTTCCACGTGAATGCAAACTGCGCTTTGTCTTGCTCAAGGAGGGGAATCATAAAAAACATGTCTTTTACATCTAAGGCAGCCATCCAAGGATGGGCAGCTCCTTTTATCATTGTCACAATTTCCGCGATACTCGGAACCGCAGCGGTCAGGGGTGCAGCGTTGGCGTTTAACTTTCGGTAATCTACTGTGAAACGCCATTGCCCGGTTGGTTTCTTTACTGGCCACACCGGTGAATTATAAGGCGAGTGAGTCCTCTGAATGATGTTTCTTTTTTCTAAATCTGATACCACCCCGTCTGCTCCTGCAAGTGCAGCTGCAGGCAGTGGGTACTGTCGGACGTTGGTAATTTTAGAGGGAGGCAAAGGTATAGATGTTTCTAATAGGCCCAGTTTAACTGCGTCTAATCCTTTTTTGCGTCCTGCAAAACTCCACGCAGTTCCATCCGGGAATTTCCACATTCGCCCACGCAGCACGTCAAATCCTAGGAGGTTAGAATGTGAGGCACCCACTAACACTTCTGCCCTAGTCATTCGCTGCTCTCCCGGCAACCAGAGGTTAATTTTTGCAGTGGGGCATGTTTTTACCACACCATCAATTCCTGTGAAGTTGACTCTGCGTCGGGTGGGATTTATACCTAGAAGTTGTGCTGTTTCGTTAGTGATTGCAGACATTTGGGCTCCAGTATCAATAATAAAATTTACCAATATCTTCCGGGGTCCAACAGGAATGATAATAACGGGTTCGGAGTCTTTATGAGAGAGCCATTGAATTGCTAGTACCTGCCGGACAGGGTGGCTCACTGCCCTCCCCGGGGATAGGAGTTTTTTGGCTGGGACTCTGTCAAATCAATCAAGTTACGTTCCGGTGCAGAAGGCACAATTTTCTCACGACTTGGGGATTCTCTGGTTAGACTTTTCTCCCCAGCCACATTATTCTTTCTAGTTAGAGATTGGACTAGTGTACGGAGGTCTCCCGTAGGGACACCGTGCAAGAATTGTCGGGGCACCCCTAATTGTAGGGCTTTACGCCACAACTCATTCCGGTCCTTATCAGGCTTAAACCTTTCCTCCGATTTAGGGTTTTTAGTGTGAGTTCGGACTTGGCGAACCTTTCGGGGGTGTTCGGAGGATTTCTCACTAGTTAGGCTGGCCCAGCCCATTCGGCGCCCATATTGATCTATTTCCTGTACATATTCATTCCAGGTGGGCATGTAGTGACGACGGCCCCGCCTATGAGCACCCCGAGCCTCTCGTATACGATCTTGAGTACGAACAAGGAACGGTTTCAGGCAATCGGGAAGACCACGGATGAGAGGGGCTAATCGATCGGGGTCGATAGGGGCTGACATTGGGGATTTCCGAAATTCCTCTCTGTCATACATGGCTTGCAGACAAGCTGCTTTCCGTACAGCCGCAAACAGATCAGAGTAGCCTGTAGCTCTAATCTCTAACGGCTCCCCCCTCTCTCGCGGATCCATACCCCCTGCCCAATAGGCTGCTCGAGCAGTTAGGGAATAATTATGATCCCCAGGCATAGTGGTTAAAAACACTCCTGGTCCCCAAGAGTCTCCTGCTTCTTCCTCACTCAGCATAATTCTGTCCCCCCCTTCAGAAGAAACTCGCCACACGTACTCAACAGCTGACTCTTCTGGTCGCCTCGAATATTTCTCCCTTATTTTTGTTAACTCGGTTGGTGTCCGTGGAACGGTACGCACAGTGGTGTGAATTTCATCATCGTCATCAACCGCAGCTTCAGTTTTAACCAGAGGACGTAAAGGAAAAACTTGGGATTTCAAAGTAAAAGTCCTTTCCTCCTCATCTTCTTCGTCATCCTCGCTATTAGACAAAAAATCTCCGGTCTGGGTTCCGGAATTTGGATAACACATTAACTTACGAATCTGTTGGACCTGGGTCGAGGGCTGCATTTTATCTAAGAGCCCAGTCACCCTTTCTAATAATATTTTAAGTTGAGCATTCTGGTTTCCTAAACATTCATTCTCACTCACAAGCTTATCGACGTGAGTTCTTAATTTTTCTCCTGCCTCCTTTTGCAAGGCTAATGATGACTTCAGCACCTCATTCTCCGATTTCAGGGTTGCATATTCTACAGCTGAAATCAGATTAGGAGCAGGGGTTTCTCTAGCTTCTTGTTGTGCACAAGATAAACAGGCGCCTAACGCAGCACAAATCACACCCTTGCCTTTCCCCGCTCTGAGCTTCTGTGAAACCCGACACTCTTCAATACGTTCCACCACTTTCTCTTCATCCTTCCAAAATTTTTGGGCCCACTCCTTCCCAGCCTGGGAAGGGGCACAATCATATTTTTGCAGCAGTTTATCCATGGCAATCCTGCCGACTACGCCAAATTCTGTTGCGTGAAACGGGGCCAAGCGGTTTTGGCAGAAGATAAACCCCCTTGCGTTCTAACACTCCTCACCGAGGTGGGAGGCTAGGTGCGGCTAGGTTTAAATTCTGAGTGATGCCCAATTCAGCACTATCAGTCCAATCGCGTTTAATATGTATTAAACTACTACGATTTGGATACACTAATAGTGGACTGCACCTTCAGTCTAGTCGTGCTCCTGAACTAGCACGGCCTCTCTGTAGTTTTGGTCGCGTTCAGTGAGAAAGCGGAACGACTAGCTACTTAAACAGTGCAGTTTATTTAAACAACAGATATACAGGTTCTTTAGGATTGCCGGTGATAAATACACTGTCTGCAAAGCACGTGCAAATAAAGATATTGCTAAGTATACAAACGCGCGACAAAATTATAAACGATACAGCCTGGCTATAAACGTAGGGTAGAGATTCTCTAGAGAAATTTCTAAGTCCCCGAGAAAGCGCTCGGTGTAATCGAAGTCTTACCCAAAGGCGTCCCTATGGGGGGGAAGAAAGGCTCAGCCCGTCGACTGATCCCGGAAATCAGCGGTGGAATTCTTCGCGATGGTGTCTTCCCTGACATCCCCTCTCTCTTGGGCTATTTTTATATTATTTTTTTATCTTCAAAGTGGAGTTTGAGTGACTTTAGTCATACATACTTTTATTATGATTAATGTATTCAAGGAGGAGTGTTCACACCTCGGGGGCGGATAGCCTCCGGGATGGAGGTGTGTTTTGGTACATTGTGGTGAGCAAAGTTCGCACAAAAGGACAGCATTTCATCAACATTTGACGAAAGGTTGGCTCGGGTAGCGTGTAGGCCGCTTATCAGTTCCGTAGTACCATCTCGTCCCCATATCTGCTATTCGTCACAAGGGAAGGCCACGGAACAAGCGTGTTCCGTTCCATCCCTCGTGTAGTTTCGCAAACAACCTCGCGCAGGGAATCACAGATGTTGCATTCTTCGTGTGCTAGCTGTGGCTGTATTCTACCTCAGAAGCCTCTTGATTTTATGACTTTCCTTAATGTGTGAACAATGCTGTATTTTTGTATTCTTGGCCAATTTAGTAATTATTCCACATAATCCACCCCGTGACTACAGTCACTCAAGCTCCACGATAATCAATACTGATGGGGAATATCACATGTCCTCTTATGGCGAGGGATATCAAGTGCAAATACTTCTTGCGGGGTGATTAAGCGAGTTAAGCGTTTCATCATAATCCAAAGTCTAACATGCAAAACAATTGTCAAAGCAAAGCACAATACAGTGAGTACTAGTAGAACAACAACAGGATGGAGCATCTTGTTAAAAAGTCCTGTAGCTGTCGGTGACCATCCAAAGAGGGTGTCCCACCATTCATGTCCACCGTCTCTCTTGACCCTTTCCAGTACATGGTGTATTTCTTCAACATCATGATGGACAGTAATCAGAGTTCTTTGTCCATTTTCTTGGGCCTCTTTCAACAATCGCTTCAATTCATCGTGTTGTAGCAACTTCCTCACTAGTGAGAGATTCATTCCGATAGGGGTAGGCAGCAAATCTCGAATCAATGTGTAATTAGATTGTAGCAATTGAAAAGACGTAACAGGAGCTGAATAACTGAAGTCACATCCAATGATGTTAGTAAAGTTACAAACACAAAGATTTGAGTTATTACTTATATCTACTGCTATGTCATCTACGAATACAAAAGTACAGGGAGACCTCATGCAAACACACCCTTTCCCAATATATACAAGCACAGTTTCTGGGGTTTCATCAGGTTGTATCTCAAAATGACAAACATTCTGGTTGGTGTCAAGACAAATGTCTTGTGCCTTGAGAGTATTACTCTCACAAATGAATCCTTGTTGATCTCGTGAAATGCATGCTTCAACATCAACAGTTTGCCATTTATTCTCGTTTTGTTGTGCCCACACTCTATGCTCTACCGGATGGAGTATAGCTCCATGGTGATTCAACCCCAGTGCGATGATTGGGTATATGGTGTATACTGAGGCATTGCGTATCGTTAAGACAAAAGCTGTGGCTTTGCTCTCAGTGGGATCATAGGTGAAATTAACCAGATACCACCAGGATTGAAATTTTCTCTCAAACTCAATTGCATTATCCCATATTACTTTTCGAATTTCAGTGGGCAAGGTGCCTTCTTCACCTTCCCTTATAATTGCGGCTGTCATAGATTGCATCCACAGTTGGGCTTGGATACAACTAAGGGCCAAGGAAACATTGTTTGGGGTTGTACCAAGTGCATTTGTGATCAGCTGATGGTCTTTTTCACCTGTTTCCTCCCACTGAGGCAATATATTCGATAAAAGCCATTGGTGATTTCCCAATGCTGATAGAGAGGACTGTAGAGGATGTTTTAATTTGTCTAGATCACTAGTAGTTGTGACTAGTTTGTTTGCAAGTATCTCAGCATCTGTACTATTTAAGACTCCCAGTCCTGTTCCTAAGATACCAGTCACCTCTCTCTTCAGTCGTTGTGAGGTGTCAACAGTTCGCCGGCCTAACCATGCTGACCATCCTGCATAAGATGTACTCAGGAATGGTGAGCAGGTGGGTTTGATCGCAGAGATATTAATCTGCATTGACAATTCTACTCGTTTGAGGGAATATGTTGGGTTAAACGGTATTTGTTGTTGACCTGTGTGTTTAATGGCATAAGGGCCAATGTTAAAGGTGTAAGGAGTTAGACTAATGGAGGGCTGAGTAGTTACACCCTTGAAAGTTTGTGGGGGTGTAGGTTTTGGGTTCATTTCAACAGGTTCAGATGTATTTGAGTCAATCATAAATTCAAATAACAATTCCGTGCCCCTGTAGCCCCAAATACAATATACTATGATAGGTTTGATAAAGGTGAAGTTGTGCCAGCAATCTGAGTTTGGCTCTATAATTTTGTAACAATCAATCAGTGTTATATTTGTCCGGTTTAGTAGAGTCTACATGGATGGTTTCAATTACAGTTGGTCTATGGTGAGCAGACCCATTGATTACTCGGCAGCTAATTTGTATTTTCTTTCCTGGGACGGCTTCAAGCTTAGCCATTTGGAGTGAGTCTTTCCAACTCCATTTATCTCTGGAATATACTTCACTTCCTTGTATGACCAGAGTGGAGAGATTTAAATCCCTCATGTTTTCTAGTGTCTCAGTGCTTGCAGTGTATCGTGACAGTGCATTATCCCAAAGCTCATCATCAAGGGGCAGATTCTTAAGTCCGCTCAATAAGGTGTCATTATCGGGGGTTTCAGATAGTGGCAGTGGAACCAGACTAGTCTGTGGAGTTGAGTCAGGTTCGACTTTATCTATGCTTTGATCTATCTCATGTTTTGAAAACACCTCATTTTCATGTAGGACTACAGTGGCCAGGCTCAATTTTCCTTTTCCTGTTCCTGCCATCGCATTGTGTTTTACATAAGCTTGAGACCACGGCCATTCTGGGTCTCTTTGACTACAAACAACAGGGAGTAAAAAGATAAAACTGAATAGCATCAATTCCATCTGCCAATTCGTCATTCTAAAATTTAGGCCTCCAGATGGCCATACATAACAAAAATAATATTATTGCCAGGATCAATGTCAGGATTCCCTGGAGACACTCGAGGTTAGCGTAGGCCAATGCGTCTGTCCACGTACAGTTCTTCCGAGGTTCCTGTAAGACACAAAGGAAAAGAAAATCTGCTCGGTCTCATTTGACCGACGGGGTTAAAAAGAGGGCGAGATCCACCGGGTGCTGATCCGGTGTATCTTCCCTGAACAGTCTTTGGCTTCCCGTGCATGGGGGTTTTTGGGAGTAGCTAACACCATTGGTACTGTGCCAATTTGAGGCATTTTCACTAACACAGGTTGCCCAGGGTGAAATTGTCCCAGGTATTTTCGTGGTTCATTGGGAACTTTTGGAGTGATGATATCAGCAGATACACAGAAAGCTTTCATTTTAGGACAGCCATCTCCACTCCATCTGTTATTTAATTGATAGATGGCATCATCCAATCGCAAATGCCAACCAGGTTCATGAGTTTTTGCAAAACGCTTAACCAATCCATTGGTGCGTTCAACAATGCCATTAGCCTGAGGATAATAGGGAGTATGAAATACCCATCGAATCCCTTCTTCTTTGGCCCAATCTTGTACCACTGTAGCGGTAAAGTGTGAACCGTTATCACTTTGGATTTCCTCAGGAAGGGGAAGTGTGCTGAACCACCCTTTTAGGCCTTTCACTGTGTTGTTCCCGGTAGCTGATTTGAAGCTGGTGGCCATAGCGAGGCCAGAGATAATCTCCACTCCGACTAGGACGTATCTTTTCTCACCTGATGATCTCAAGGGCCCAATATAATCAATTTGCCATGAATGCCACAATGTTTTCTTGTCCCGAATGTGTAAAGGAGGCGCCTTACTCGGATGATCTTTATTGAGTCGTAGGCGACATTGTGAACAGGCGGTTACTACTTGTTCACACAGCTTAACCGACACAGGCCACCCCCGGGCTAGACCTTCCTGATACAGATCAGCACGGCCTGTATGGCCACGCTTAATATGTAACCATTCGAGTAAGCGTTCCCATTCCCGACCATCATCTACAATGTCAATTTGCTGCAACCGCGTGAGGCTATCTACCTGTTGGTTGAATTGAGCAGTGATCGAGTTCGAACGATCATGGCCTTTTACCCAACCGATGTGCAATGTTCTCTGTCCTCCCATTTCCAACAGTTGCTTCCAACTCTCTGTCTCCCAGATTGGGACTCTATTCACCTGCCAATCATTGGCTGCCCAGTGTCCAATCCATTCAGTGGCTCCTTTAAAAACAGCATATGAGTCAGTGTAAATGTAAGTAGCCCCACGTTGTGCAGCTAGTAGGACGGCTCTGAGTTCCCCTACTTGTGCGCTACCTTCTCCTGTTTCAATTGCTCTTTCCCCCGTTGCTACTTCCAGTGCTACGGCCTTGTATTTCCACTTATTGTTCTCACGGTGAGATGACGCATCAGTAAACCACACTCCTGTAAGATCACTGCCTTCTTTCAGAGGAGGTGCTTCTTGGATTGGAGATGGTCTGTTTGGTGGGGATTGGAACAATAGGGCACCATCTATATCCTTCTGGAGCTTGGATACTTTGATACTACCTTCAGAGATTGGCATGATATCATTAATGCCTTCTAAATAAGCATACCACTTTCGAACTGTGGGTTTCTGGGCAATGCCGGCTGGTGGTGCTGTCCCTTTACGGACCACATCTAGGAGACGAAAAGGGCCCCGAACAATCACGCTCTGTTCTCTCCTTATCTGCTCTGCTCGTTGCAATGCTCGCACCAGGGACAGTAAACCCTTCTCTAGGTCTGAATATCTGCTCTCAGTATCATTAAAGGAGTGAGAGCTAAATTCTAATGGTCTCTCCGGTCCTGCTGGTCCCTTTTGCCATAAGTTACAATGAGAACCATGTTCGCTGGACCCCCATTCTACATGGACAGGGTCAGTTGGATGTATGGGGCCAAGTTGTTGGAATAACCTTAGCTCTTTTATTAGCAATTCCAGTGCATTAGTATGTTGTTCAGTCCACTCCCAGGATTTACCTTTTTTGAGCAAACAATAAAGGGGGCGAGCAATGATGGAAAAGCCAGGGATGTGTTTACGCCAATAACTTAAAGTTCCCAGAACTTGCTGTAACTCCTTCGTGCTGGAAGGATTCTGTCCATGTTCTATTTTTTTCAGGGTATCCTGAGGGACAGAAGCAGCTCCCTTAATCCACCAGACCCCCAGGAATTTAACTTCCTGTGCAGGTCCCTGACATTTTGAGTCTGGAATTTCCAATCCCAAATCTGATAATGTTTTTCGGATGTTTTGCATCATGTCTTGTACACTTTCTTGGCTCTCTCCCCCCCTATTAAGATGTCGTCAATATATTGGTATACTGTACATCCCTGTGAAACAGGAATCTCTGATAGCGCTTTAGCTAAAGCATTATGAGCAATGGTGGGGGAATGTTTGTATCCTTGTGGAAGTCGGTTAAAGGTATATTGGACTCCTTTCCACGTGAATGCAAACTGCGCTTTGTCTTGCTCAAGGAGGGGAATCATAAAAAACATGTCTTTTACATCTAAGGCAGCCATCCAAGGATGGGCAGCTCCTTTTATCATTGTCACAATTTCCGCGATACTCGGAACCGCAGCGGTCAGGGGTGCAGCGTTGGCGTTTAACTTTCGGTAATCTACTGTGAAACGCCATTGCCCGGTTGGTTTCTTTACTGGCCACACCGGTGAATTATAAGGCGAGTGAGTCCTCTTAATGATGTTTCTTTTTTCTAAATCTGATACCACCCCGTCTGCTCCTGCAAGTGCAGCTGCAGGCAGTGGGTACTGTCGGACGTTGGTAATTTTAGAGGGAGGCAAAGGTATAGATGTTTCTAATAGGCCCAGTTTAACTGTGTCTAATCCTTTTTTGCGTCCTGCAAAACTCCACACAGTTCCATCCGGGAATTTCCACATTCGCCCACGCAGCACGTCAAATCCTAGGAGGTTAGAATGTGAGGCACCCACTAACACTTCTGCCCTAGTCATTCGCTGCTCTCCCGGCAACCAGAGGTTAATTTTTGCAGTGGGGCATGTTTTTACCACACCATCAATTCCTGTGAAGTTGACTCTGCGTCGGGTGGGATTTATACCTAGAAGTTGTGCTGTTTCGTTAGTGATTGCAGACATTTGGGCTCCAGTATCAATAATAAAATTTACCAATATCTTCCGGGGTCCAACAGGAATGATAATAACGGGTTCGGAGTCTTTATGAGAGAGCCATTGAATTGCTAGTACCTGCCGGACAGGGTGGCTCACTGCCCTCCCCGGGGATAGGAGTTTTTTGGCTGGGACTCTGTCAAATCAATCAAGTTACGTTCCGGTGCAGAAGGCACAATTTTCTCACGACTTGGGGATTCTCTGGTTAGACTTTTCTCCCCAGCCACATTATTCTTTCTAGTTAGAGATTGGACTAGTGTACGGAGGTCTCCCGTAGGGACACCGTGCAAGAATTGTCGGGGCACCCCTAATTGTAGGGCTTTACGCCACAACTCATTCCGGTCCTTATCAGGCTTAAACCTTTCCTCCGATTTAGGGTTTTTAGTGTGAGTTCGGACTTGGCGAACCTTTCGGGGGTGTTCGGAGGATTTCTCACTAGTTAGGCTGGCCCAGCCCATTCGGCGCCCATATTGATCTATTTCCTGTACATATTCATTCCAGGTGGGCATGTAGTGACGACGGCCCCGCCTATGAGCACCCCGAGCCTCTCGTATACGATCTTGAGTACGAACAAGGAACGGTTTCAGGCAATCGGGAAGACCACGGATGAGAGGGGCTAATCGATCGGGGTCGATAGGGGCTGACATTGGGGATTTCCGAAATTCCTCTCTGTCATACATGGCTTGCAGACAAGCTGCTTTCCGTACAGCCGCAAACAGATCAGAGTAGCCTGTAGCTCTAATCTCTAACGGCTCCCCCCTCTCTCGCGGATCCATACCCCCTGCCCAATAGGCTGCTCGAGCAGTTAGGGAATAATTATGATCCCCAGGCATAGTGGTTAAAAACACTCCTGGTCCCCAAGAGTCTCCTGCTTCTTCCTCACTCAGCATAATTCTGTCCCCCCCTTCAGAAGAAACTCGCCACACGTACTCAACAGCTGACTCTTCTGGTCGCCTCGAATATTTCTCCCTTATTTTTGTTAACTCGGTTGGTGTCCGTGGAACGGTACGCACAGTGGTGTGAATTTCATCATCGTCATCAACCGCAGCTTCAGTTTTAACCAGAGGACGTAAAGGAAAAACTTGGGATTTCAAAGTAAAAGTCCTTTCCTCCTCATCTTCTTCGTCATCCTCACTATTAGACAAAAAATCTCCGGTCTGGGTTCCGGAATTTGGATAACACATTAACTTACGAATCTGTTGGACCTGGGTCGAGGGCTGCATTTTATCTAAGAGCCCAGTCACCCTTTCTAATAATATTTTAAGTTGAGCATTCTGGTTTCCTAAACATTCATTCTCACTCACAAGCTTATCGACGTGAGTTCTTAATTTTTCTCCTGTCTCCTTTTGCAAGGCTAATGATGACTTCAGCACCTCATTCTCCGATTTCAGGGTTGCATATTCTACAGCTGAAATCAGATTAGGAGCAGGGGTTTCTCTAGCTTCTTGTTGTGCACAAGATAAACAGGCGCCTAACGCAGCACAAATCACACCCTTGCCTTTCCCCGCTCTGAGCTTCTGTGAAACCCGACACTCTTCAATACGTTCCACCACTTTCTCTTCATCCTTCCAAAATTTTTGGGCCCACTCCTTCCCAGCCTGGGAAGGGGCACAATCATATTTTTGCAGCAGTTTATCCATGGCAATCCTGCCGACTACGCCAAATTCTGTTGCGTGAAACGGGGCCAAGCGGTTTTGGCAGAAGATAAACCCCCTTGCGTTCTAACACTCCTCACCGAGGTGGGAGGCTAGGTGCGGCTAGGTTTAAATTCTGAGTGATGCCCAATTCAGCACTATCAGTCCAATCGCGTTTAATATGTATTAAACTACTACGATTTGGATACACTAATAGTGGACTGCACCTTCAGTCTAGTCGTGCTCCTGAACTAGCACGGCCTCTCTGTAGTTTTGGTCGCGTTCAGTGAGAAAGCGGAACGACTAGCTACTTAAACAGTGCAGTTTATTTAAACAACAGATATACAGGTTCTTTAGGATTGCCGGTGATAAATACACTGTCTGCAAAGCACGTGCAAATAAAGATATTGCTAAGTATACAAACGCGCGACAAAATTATAAACGATACAGCCTGGCTATAAACGTAGGGTAGAGATTCTCTAGAGAAATTTCTAAGTCCCCGAGAAAGCGCTCGGTGTAATCGAAGTCTTACCCAAAGGCGTCCCTATGGGGGGGAAGAAAGGCTCAGCCCGTCGACTGATCCCGGAAATCAGCGGTGGAATTCTTCGCGATGGTGTCTTCCCTGACATCCCCTCTCTCTTGGGCTATTTTTATATTATTTTTTTATCTTCAAAGTGGAGTTTGAGTGACTTTAGTCATACATACTTTTATTATGATTAATGTATTCAAGGAGGAGTGTTCACACCTCGGGGGCGGATAGCCTCCGGGATGGAGGTGTGTTTTGGTACATTGTGGTGAGCAAAGTTCGCACAAAAGGACAGCATTTCATCAACATTTGACGAAAGGTTGGCTCGGGTAGCGTGTAGGCCGCTTATCAGTTCCGTAGTACCATCTCGTCCCCATATCTGCTATTCGTCACAAGGGAAGGCCACGGAACAAGCGTGTTCCGTTCCATCCCTCGTGTAGTTTCGCAAACAACCTCGCGCAGGGAATCACAGATGTTGCATTCTTCGTGTGCTAGCTGTGGCTGTATTCTACCTCAGAAGCCTCTTGATTTTATGACTTTCCTTAATGTGTGAACAATGCTGTATTTTTGTATTCTTGGCCAATTTAGTAATTATTCCACATAATCCACCCCGTGACTACAGTCACTCAAGCTCCACGATAATCAATACTGATGGGGAATATCACATGTCCTCTTATGGCGAGGGATATCAAGTGCAAATACTTCTTGCGGGGTGATTAAGCGAGTTAAGCGTTTCATCATAATCCAAAGTCTAACATGCAAAACAATTGTCAAAGCAAAGCACAATACAGTGAGTACTAGTAGAACAACAACAGGATGGAGCATCTTGTTAAAAAGTCCTGTAGCTGTCGGTGACCATCCAAAGAGGGTGTCCCACCATTCATGTCCACCGTCTCTCTTGACCCTTTCCAGTACATGGTGTATTTCTTCAACATCATGATGGACAGCAATCAGAGTTCTTTGTCCATTTTCTTGGGCCTCTTTCAACAATCGCTTCAATTCATCGTGTTGTAGCAACTTCCTCACTAGTGAGAGATTCATTCCGATAGGGGTAGGCAGCAAATCTCGAATCAATGTGTAATTAGATTGTAGCAATTGAAAAGACGTAACAGGAGCTGAATAACTGAAGTCACATCCAATGATGTTAGTAAAGTTACAAACACAAAGATTTGAGTTATTACTTATATCTACTGCTATGTCATCTACGAATACAAAAGTACAGGGAGACCTCATGCAAACACACCCTTTCCCAATATATACAAGCACAGTTTCTGGGGTTTCATCAGGTTGTATCTCAAAATGACAAACATTCTGGTTGGTGTCAAGACAAATGTCTTGTGCCTTGAGAGTATTACTCTCACAAATGAATCCTTGTTGATCTCGTGAAATGCATGCTTCAACATCAACAGTTTGCCATTTATTCTCGTTTTGTTGTGCCCACACTCTATGCTCTACCGGATGGAGTATAGCTCCATGGTGATTCAACCCCAGTGCGATGATTGGGTATATGGTGTATACTGAGGCATTGCGTATCGTTAAGACAAAAGCTGTGGCTTTGCTCTCAGTGGGATCATAGGTGAAATTAACCAGATACCACCAGGATTGAAATTTTCTCTCAAACTCAATTGCATTATCCCATATTACTTTTCGAATTTCAGTGGGCAAGGTGCCTTCTTCACCTTCCCTTATAATTGCGGCTGTCATAGATTGCATCCACAGTTGGGCTTGGATACAACTAAGGGCCAAGGAAACATTGTTTGGGGTTGTACCAAGTGCATTTGTGATCAGCTGATGGTCTTTTTCACCTGTTTCCTCCCACTGAGGCAATATATTCGATAAAAGCCATTGGTGATTTCCCAATGCTGATAGAGAGGACTGTAGAGGATGTTTTAATTTGTCTAGATCACTAGTAGTTGTGACTAGTTTGTTTGCAAGTATCTCAGCATCTGTACTATTTAAGACTCCCAGTCCTGTTCCTAAGATACCAGTCACCTCTCTCTTCAGTCGTTGTGAGGTGTCAACAGTTCGCCGGCCTAACCATGCTGACCATCCTGCATAAGATGTACTCAGGAATGGTGAGCAGGTGGGTTTGATCGCAGAGATATTAATCTGCATTGACAATTCTACTCGTTTGAGGGAATATGTTGGGTTAAACGGTATTTGTTGTTGACCTGTGTGTTTAATGGCATAAGGGCCAATGTTAAAGGTGTAAGGAGTTAGACTAATGGAGGGCTGAGTAGCTACACCCTTGAAAGTTTGTGGGGGTGTAGGTTTTGGGTTCATTTCAACAGGTTCAGATGTATTTGAGTCAATCATAAATTCAAATAACAATTCCGTGCCCCTGTAGCCCCAAATACAATATACTATGATAGGTTTGATAAAGGTGAAGTTGTGCCAGCAATCTGAGTTTGGCTCTATAATTTTGTAACAATCAATCAGTGTTATATTTGTCCGGTTTAGTAGAGTCTACATGGATGGTTTCAATTACAGTTGGTCTATGGTGAGCAGACCCATTGATTACTCGGCAGCTAATTTGTATTTTCTTTCCTGGGACGGCTTCAAGCTTAGCCATTTGGAGTGAGTCTTTCCAACTCCATTTATCTCTGGAATATACTTCACTTCCTTGTATAACCAGAGTGGAGAGATTTAAATCCCTCATGTTTTCTAGTGTCTCAGTGCTTGCAGTGTATCGTGACAGTGCATTATCCCAAAGCTCATCATCAAGGGGCAGATTCTTAAGTCCGCTCAATAAGGTGTCATTATCGGGGGTTTCAGATAGTGGCAGTGGAACCAGACTAGTCTGTGGAGTTGAGTCAGGTTCGACTTTATCTATGCTTTGATCTATCTCATGTTTTGAAAACACCTCATTTTCATGTAGGACTACAGTGGCCAGGCTCAATTTTCCTTTTCCTGTTCCTGCCATCGCATTGTGTTTTACATAAGCTTGAGACCACGGCCATTCTGGGTCTCTTTGACTACAAACAACAGGGAGTAAAAAGATAAAACTGAATAGCATCAATTCCATCTGCCAATTCGTCATTCTAAAATTTAGGCCTCCAGATGGCCATACATAACAAAAATAATATTATTGCCAGGATCAATGTCAGGATTCCCTGGAGACACTCGAGGTTAGCGTAGGCCAATGCGTCTGTCCACGTACAGTTCTTCCGAGGTTCCTGTAAGACACAAAGGAAAAGAAAATCTGCTCGGTCTCATTTGACCGACGGGGTTAAAAAGAGGGCGAGATCCACCGGGTGCTGATCCGGTGTATCTTCCCTGAACAGTCTTTGGCTTCCCGTGCATGGGGGTTTTTGGGAGTAGCTAACACCATTGGTACTGTGCCAATTTGAGGCATTTTCACTAACACAGGTTGCCCAGGGTGAAATTGTCCCAGGTATTTTCGTGGTTCATTGGGAACTTTTGGAGTGATGATATCAGCAGATACACAGAAAGCTTTCATTTTAGGACAGCCATCTCCACTCCATCTGTTATTTAATTGATAGATGGCATCATCCAATGGCAAATGCCAACCAGGTTCATGAGTTTTTGCAAAACGCTTAACCAATCCATTGGTGCGTTCAACAATGCCATTAGCCTGAGGATAATAGGGAGTATGAAATACCCATCGAATCCCTTCTTCTTTGGCCCAATCTTGTACCACTGTAGCGGTAAAGTGTGAACCGTTATCACTTTGGATTTCCTCAGGAAGGGGAAGTGTGCTGAACCACCCTTTTAGGCCTTTCACTGTGTTGTTCCCGGTAGCTGATTTGAAGCTGGTGGCCATAGCGAGGCCAGAGATAATCTCCACTCCGACTAGGACGTATCTTTTCTCACCTGATGATCTCAAGGGCCCAATATAATCAATTTGCCATGAATGCCACAATGTTTTCTTGTCCCGAATGTGTAAAGGAGGCGCCTTACTCGGATGATCTTTATTGAGTCGTAGGCGACATTGTGAACAGGCGGTTACTACTTGTTCACACAGCTTAACCGACACAGGCCACCCCCGGGCTAGACCTTCCTGATACAGATCAGCACGGCCTGTATGGCCACGCTTAATATGTAACCATTCGAGTAAGCGTTCCCATTCCCGACCATCATCTACAATGTCAATTTGCTGCAACCGCGTGAGGCTATCTACCTGTTGGTTGAATTGAGCAGTGATCGAGTTCGAACGATCATGGCCTTTTACCCAACCGATGTGCAATGTTCTCTGTCCTCCCATTTCCAACAGTTGCTTCCAACTCTCTGTCTCCCAGATTGGGACTCTATTCACCTGCCAATCATTGGCTGCCCAGTGTCCAATCCATTCAGTGGCTCCTTTAAAAACAGCATATGAGTCAGTGTAAATGTAAGTAGCCCCACGTTGTGCAGCTAGTAGGACGGCTCTGAGTTCCCCTACTTGTGCGCTACCTTCTCCTGTTTCAATTGCTCTTTCCCCCGTTGCTACTTCCAGTGCTACGGCCTTGTATTTCCACTTATTGTTCTCACGGTGAGATGACGCATCAGTAAACCACACTCCTGTAAGATCACTGCCTTCTTTCAGAGGAGGTGCTTCTTGGATTGGAGATGGTCTGTTTGGTGGGGATTGGAACAATAGGGCACCATCTATATCCTTCTGGAGCTTGGATACTTTGATACTACCTTCAGAGATTGGCATGATATCATTAATGCCTTCTAAATAAGCATACCACTTTCGAACTGTGGGTTTCTGGGCAATGCCGGCTGGTGGTGCTGTCCCTTTACGGACCACATCTAGGAGACGAAAAGGGCCCCGAACAATCACGCTCTGTTCTCTCCTTATCTGCTCTGCTCGTTGCAATGCTCGCACCAGGGACAGTAAACCCTTCTCTAGGTCTGAATATCTGCTCTCAGTATCATTAAAGGAGTGAGAGCTAAATTCTAATGGTCTCTCCGGTCCTGCTGGTCCCTTTTGCCATAAGTTACAATGAGAACCATGTTCGCTGGACCCCCATTCTACATGGACAGGGTCAGTTGGATGTATGGGGCCAAGTTGTTGGAATAACCTTAGCTCTTTTATTAGCAATTCCAGTGCATTAGTATGTTGTTCAGTCCACTCCCAGGATTTACCTTTTTTGAGCAAACAATAAAGGGGGCGAGCAATGATGGAAAAGCCAGGGATGTGTTTACGCCAATAACTTAAAGTTCCCAGAACTTGCTGTAACTCCTTCGTGCTGGAAGGATTCTGTCCATGTTCTATTTTTTTCAGGGTATCCTGAGGGACAGAAGCAGCTCCCTTAATCCACCAGACCCCCAGGAATTTAACTTCCTGTGCAGGTCCCTGACATTTTGAGTCTGGAATTTCCAATCCCAAATCTGATAATGTTTTTCGGATGTTTTGCATCATGTCTTGTACACTTTCTTGGCTCTCTCCCCCCCTATTAAGATGTCGTCAATATATTGGTATACTGTACATCCCTGTGAAACAGGAATCTCTGATAGCGCTTTAGCTAAAGCATTATGAGCAATGGTGGGGGAATGTTTGTATCCTTGTGGAAGTCGGTTAAAGGTATATTGGACTCCTTTCCACGTGAATGCAAACTGCGCTTTGTCTTGCTCAAGGAGGGGAATCATAAAAAACATGTCTTTTACATCTAAGGCAGCCATCCAAGGATGGGCAGCTCCTTTTATCATTGTCACAATTTCCGCGATACTCGGAACCGCAGCGGTCAGGGGTGCAGCGTTGGCGTTTAACTTTCGGTAATCTACTGTGAAACGCCATTGCCCGGTTGGTTTCTTTACTGGCCACACCGGTGAATTATAAGGCGAGTGAGTCCTCTTAATGATGTTTCTTTTTTCTAAATCTGATACCACCCCGTCTGCTCCTGCAAGTGCAGCTGCAGGCAGTGGGTACTGTCGGACGTTGGTAATTTTAGAGGGAGGCAAAGGTATAGATGTTTCTAATAGGCCCAGTTTAACTGTGTCTAATCCTTTTTTGCGTCCTGCAAAACTCCACACAGTTCCATCCGGGAATTTCCACATTCGCCCACGCAGCACGTCAAATCCTAGGAGGTTAGAATGTGAGGCACCCACTAACACTTCTGCCCTAGTCATTCGCTGCTCTCCCGGCAACCAGAGGTTAATTTTTGCAGTGGGGCATGTTTTTACCACACCATCAATTCCTGTGAAGTTGACTCTGCGTCGGGTGGGATTTATACCTAGAAGTTGTGCTGTTTCGTTAGTGATTGCAGACATTTGGGCTCCAGTATCAATAATAAAATTTACCAATATCTTCCGGGGTCCAACAGGAATGATAATAACGGGTTCGGAGTCTTTATGAGAGAGCCATTGAATTGCTAGTACCTGCCGGACAGGGTGGCTCACTGCCCTCCCCGGGGATAGGAGTTTTTTGGCTGGGACTCTGTCAAATCAATCAAGTTACGTTCCGGTGCAGAAGGCACAATTTTCTCACGACTTGGGGATTCTCTGGTTAGACTTTTCTCCCCAGCCACATTATTCTTTCTAGTTAGAGATTGGACTAGTGTACGGAGGTCTCCCGTAGGGACACCGTGCAAGAATTGTCGGGGCACCCCTAATTGTAGGGCTTTACGCCACAACTCATTCCGGTCCTTATCAGGCTTAAACCTTTCCTCCGATTTAGGGTTTTTAGTGTGAATTCGGACTTGGCGAACCTTTCGGGGGTGTTCGGAGGATTTCTCACTAGTTAGGCTGGCCCAGCCCATTCGGCGCCCATATTGATCTATTTCCTGTACATATTCATTCCAGGTGGGCATGTAGTGACGACGGCCCCGCCTATGAGCACCCCGAGCCTCTCGTATACGATCTTGAGTACGAACAAGGAACGGTTTCAGGCAATCGGGAAGACCACGGATGAGAGGGGCTAATCGATCGGGGTCGATAGGGGCTGACTTTGGGGATTTCCGAAATTCCTCTCTGTCATACATGGCTTGCAGACAAGCTGCTTTCCGTACAGCCGCAAACAGATCAGAGTAGCCTGTAGCTCTAATCTCTAACGGCTCCCCCCTCTCTCGCGGATCCATACCCCCTGCCCAATAGGCTGCTCGAGCAGTTAGGGAATAATTATGATCCCCAGGCATAGTGGTTAAAAACACTCCTGGTCCCCAAGAGTCTCCTGCTTCTTCCTCACTCAGCATAATTCTGTCCCCCCCTTCAGAAGAAACTCGCCACACGTACTCAACAGCTGACTCTTCTGGTCGCCTCGAATATTTCTCCCTTATTTTTGTTAACTCGGTTGGTGTCCGTGGAACGGTACGCACAGTGGTGTGAATTTCATCATCGTCATCAACCGCAGCTTCAGTTTTAACCAGAGGACGTAAAGGAAAAACTTGGGATTTCAAAGTAAAAGTCCTTTCCTCCTCATCTTCTTCGTCATCCTCACTATTAGACAAAAAATCTCCGGTCTGGGTTCCGGAATTTGGATAACACATTAACTTACGAATCTGTTGGACCTGGGTCGAGGGCTGCATTTTATCTAAGAGCCCAGTCACCCTTTCTAATAATATTTTAAGTTGAGCATTCTGGTTTCCTAAACATTCATTCTCACTCACAAGCTTATCGACGTGAGTTCTTAATTTTTCTCCTGCCTCCTTTTGCAAGGCTAATGATGACTTCAGCACCTCATTCTCCGATTTCAGGGTTGCATATTCTACAGCTGAAATCAGATTAGGAGCAGGGGTTTCTCTAGCTTCTTGTTGTGCACAAGATAAACAGGCGCCTAACACAGCACAAATCACACCCTTGCCTTTCCCCGCTCTGAGCTTCTGTGAAACCCGACACTCTTCAATACGTTCCACCACTTTCTCTTCATCCTTCCAAAATTTTTGGGCCCACTCCTTCCCAGCCTGGGAAGGGGCACAATCATATTTTTGCAGCAGTTTATCCATGGCAATCCTGCCGACTACGCCAAATTCTGTTGCGTGAAACGGGGCCAAGCGGTTTTGGCAGAAGATAAACCCCCTTGCGTTCTAACACTCCTCACCGAGGTGGGAGGCTAGGTGCGGCTAGGTTTAAATTCTGAGTGATGCCCAATTCAGCACTATCAGTCCAATCGCGTTTAATATGTATTAAACTACTACGATTTGGATACACTAATAGTGGACTGCACCTTCAGTCTAGTCGTGCTCCTGAACTAGCACGGCCTCTCTGTAGTTTTGGTCGCGTTCAGTGAGAAAGCGGAACGACTAGCTACTTAAACAGTGCAGTTTATTTAAACAACAGATATACAGGTTCTTTAGGATTGCCGGTGATAAATACACTGTCTGCAAAGCACGTGCAAATAAAGATATTGCTAAGTATACAAACGCGCGACAAAATTATAAACGATACAGCCTGGCTATAAACGTAGGGTAGAGATTCTCTAGAGAAATTTCTAAGTCCCCGAGAAAGCGCTCGGTGTAATCGAAGTCTTACCCAAAGGCGTCCCTATGGGGGGGAAGAAAGGCTCAGCCCGTCGACTGATCCCGGAAATCAGCGGTGGAATTCTTCGCGATGGTGTCTTCCCTGACATCCCCTCTCTCTTGGGCTATTTTTATATTATTTTTTTATCTTCAAAGTGGAGTTTGAGTGACTTTAGTCATACATACTTTTATTATGATTAATGTATTCAAGGAGGAGTGTTCACACCTCGGGGGCGGATAGCCTCCGGGATGGAGGTGTGTTTTGGTACATTGTGGTGAGCAAAGTTCGCACAAAAGGACAGCATTTCATCAACATTTGACGAAATGTTGGCTCGGGTAGCGTGTAGGCCGCTTATCAGTTCCGTAGTACCATCTCGTCCCCATATCTGCTATTCGTCACAAGGGAAGGCCACGGAACAAGCGTGTTCCGTTCCATCCCTCGTGTAGTTTCGCAAACAACCTCGCGCAGGGAATCACAGATGTTGCATTCTTCGTGTGCTAGCTGTGGCTGTATTCTACCTCAGAAGCCTCTTGATTTTATGACTTTCCTTAATGTGTGAACAATGCTGTATTTTTGTATTCTTGGCCAATTTAGTAATTATTCCACATAATCCACCCCGTGACTACAGTCACTCAAGCTCCACGATAATCAATACTGATGGGGAATATCACATGTCCTCTTATGGCGAGGGATATCAAGTGCAAATACTTCTTGCGGGGTGATTAAGCGAGTTAAGCGTTTCATCATAATCCAAAGTCTAACATGCAAAACAATTGTCAAAGCAAAGCACAATACAGTGAGTACTAGTAGAACAACAACAGGATGGAGCATCTTGTTAAAAAGTCCTGTAGCTGTCGGTGACCATCCAAAGAGGGTGTCCCACCATTCATGTCCACCGTCTCTCTTGACCCTTTCCAGTACATGGTGTATTTCTTCAACATCATGATGGACAGTAATCAGAGTTCTTTGTCCATTTTCTTGGGCCTCTTTCAACAATCGCTTCAATTCATCGTGTTGTAGCAACTTCCTCACTAGTGAGAGATTCATTCCGATAGGGGTAGGCAGCAAATCTCGAATCAATGTGTAATTAGATTGTAGCAATTGAAAAGACGTAACAGGAGCTGAATAACTGAAGTCACATCCAATGATGTTAGTAAAGTTACAAACACAAAGATTTGAGTTATTACTTATATCTACTGCTATGTCATCTACGAATACAAAAGTACAGGGAGACCTCATGCAAACACACCCTTTCCCAATATATACAAGCACAGTTTCTGGGGTTTCATCAGGTTGTATCTCAAAATGACAAACATTCTGGTTGGTGTCAAGACAAATGTCTTGTGCCTTGAGAGTATTACTCTCACAAATGAATCCTTGTTGATCTCGTGAAATGCATGCTTCAACATCAACAGTTTGCCATTTATTCTCGTTTTGTTGTGCCCACACTCTATGCTCTACCGGATGGAGTATAGCTCCATGGTGATTCAACCCCAGTGCGATGATTGGGTATATGGTGTATACTGAGGCATTGCGTATCGTTAAGACAAAAGCTGTGGCTTTGCTCTCAGTGGGATCATAGGTGAAATTAACCAGATACCACCAGGACTGAAATTTTCTCTCAAACTCAATTGCATTATCCCATATTACTTTTCGAATTTCAGTGGGCAAGGTGCCTTCTTCACCTTCCCTTATAATTGCGGCTGTCATAGATTGCATCCACAGTTGGGCTTGGATACAACTAAGGGCCAAGGAAACATTGTTTGGGGTTGTACCAAGTGCATTTGTGATCAGCTGATGGTCTTTTTCACCTGTTTCCTCCCACTGAGGCAATATATTCGATAAAAGCCATTGGTGATTTCCCAATGCTGATAGAGAGGACTGTAGAGGATGTTTTAATTTGTCTAGATCACTAGTAGTTGTGACTAGTTTGTTTGCAAGTATCTCAGCATCTGTACTATTTAAGACTCCCAGTCCTGTTCCTAAGATACCAGTCACCTCTCTCTTCAGTCGTTGTGAGGTGTCAACAGTTCGCCGGCCTAACCATGCTGACCATCCTGCATAAGATGTACTCAGGAATGGTGAGCAGGTGGGTTTGATCGCAGAGATATTAATCTGCATTGACAATTCTACTCGTTTGAGGGAATATGTTGGGTTAAACGGTATTTGTTGTTGACCTGTGTGTTTAATGGCATAAGGGCCAATGTTAAAGGTGTAAGGAGTTAGACTAATGGAGGGCTGAGTAGCTACACCCTTGAAAGTTTGTGGGGGTGTAGGTTTTGGGTTCATTTCAACAGGTTCAGATGTATTTGAGTCAATCATAAATTCAAATAACAATTCCGTGCCCCTGTAGCCCCAAATACAATATACTATGATAGGTTTGATAAAGGTGAAGTTGTGCCAGCAATCTGAGTTTGGCTCTATAATTTTGTAACAATCAATCAGTGTTATGTTTGTCCGGTTTAGTAGAGTCTACATGGATGGTTTCAATTACAGTTGGTCTATGGTGAGCAGACCCATTGATTACTCGGCAGCTAATTTGTATTTTCTTTCCTGGGACGGCTTCAAGCTTAGCCATTTGGAGTGAGTCTTTCCAACTCCATTTATCTCTGGAATATACTTCACTTCCTTGTATGACCAGAGTGGAGAGATTTAAATCCCTCATGTTTTCTAGTGTCTCAGTGCTTGCAGTGTATCGTGACAGTGCATTATCCCAAAGCTCATCATCAAGGGGCAGATTCTTAAGTCCGCTCAATAAGGTGTCATTATCGGGGGTTTCAGATAGTGGCAGTGGAACCAGACTAGTCTGTGGAGTTGAGTCAGGTTCGACTTTATCTATGCTTTGATCTATCTCATGTTTTGAAAACACCTCATTTTCATGTAGGACTACAGTGGCCAGGCTCAATTTTCCTTTTCCTGTTCCTGCCATCGCATTGTGTTTTACATAAGCTTGAGACCACGGCCATTCTGGGTCTCTTTGACTACAAACAACAGGGAGTAAAAAGATAAAACTGAATAGCATCAATTCCATCTGCCAATTCGTCATTCTAAAATTTAGGCCTCCAGATGGCCATACATAACAAAAATAATATTATTGCCAGGATCAATGTCAGGATTCCCTGGAGACACTCGAGGTTAGCGTAGGCCAATGCGTCTGTCCACGTACAGTTCTTCCGAGGTTCCTGTAAGACACAAAGGAAAAGAAAATCTGCTCGGTCTCATTTGACCGACGGGGTTAAAAAGAGGGCGAGATCCACCGGGTGCTGATCCGGTGTATCTTCCCTGAACAGTCTTTGGCTTCCCGTGCATGGGGGTTTTTGGGAGTAGCTAACACCATTGGTACTGTGCCAATTTGAGGCATTTTCACTAACACAGGTTGCCCAGGGTGAAATTGTCCCAGGTATTTTCGTGGTTCATTGGGAACTTTTGGAGTGATGATATCAGCAGATACACAGAAAGCTTTCATTTTAGGACAGCCATCTCCACTCCATCTGTTATTTAATTGATAGATGGCATCATCCAATGGCAAATGCCAACCAGGTTCATGAGTTTTTGCAAAACGCTTAACCAATCCATTGGTGCGTTCAACAATGCCATTAGCCTGAGGATAATAGGGAGTATGAAATACCCATCGAATCCCTTCTTCTTTGGCCCAATCTTGTACCACTGTAGCGGTAAAGTGTGAACCGTTATCACTTTGGATTTCCTCAGGAAGGGGAAGTGTGCTGAACCACCCTTTTAGGCCTTTCACTGTGTTGTTCCCGGTAGCTGATTTGAAGCTGGTGGCCATAGCGAGGCCAGAGATAATCTCCACTCCGACTAGGACGTATCTTTTCTCACCTGATGATCTCAAGGGCCCAATATAATCAATTTGCCATGAATGCCACAATGTTTTCTTGTCCCGAATGTGTAAAGGAGGCGCCTTACTCGGATGATCTTTATTGAGTCGTAGGCGACATTGTGAACAGGCGGTTACTACTTGTTCACACAGCTTAACCGACACAGGCCACCCCCGGGCTAGACCTTCCTGATACAGATCAGCACGGCCTGTATGGCCACGCTTAATATGTAACCATTCGAGTAAGCGTTCCCATTCCCGACCATCATCTACAATGTCAATTTGCTGCAACCGCGTGAGGCTATCTACCTGTTGGTTGAATTGAGCAGTGATCGAGTTCGAACGATCATGGCCTTTTACCCAACCAATGTGCAATGTTCTCTGTCCTCCCATTTCCAACAGTTGCTTCCAACTCTCTGTCTCCCAGATTGGGACTCTATTCACCTGCCAATCATTGGCTGCCCAGTGTCCAATCCATTCAGTGGCTCCTTTAAAAACAGCATATGAGTCAGTGTAAATGTAAGTAGCCCCACGTTGTGCAGCTAGTAGGACGGCTCTGAGTTCCCCTACTTGTGCGCTACCTTCTCCTGTTTCAATTGCTCTTTCCCCCGTTGCTACTTCCAGTGCTACGGCCTTGTATTTCCACTTATTGTTCTCACGGTGAGATGACGCATCAGTAAACCACACTCCTGTAAGATCACTGCCTTCTTTCAGAGGAGGTGCTTCTTGGATTGGAGATGGTCTGTTTGGTGGGGATTGGAACAATAGGGCACCATCTATATCCTTCTGGAGCTTGGATACTTTGATACTACCTTCAGAGATTGGCATGATATCATTAATGCCTTCTAAATAAGCATACCACTTTCGAACTGTGGGTTTCTGGGCAATGCCGGCTGGTGGTGCTGTCCCTTTACGGACCACATCTAGGAGACGAAAAGGGCCCCGAACAATCACGCTCTGTTCTCTCCTTATCTGCTCTGCTCGTTGCAATGCTCGCACCAGGGACAGTAAACCCTTCTCTAGGTCTGAATATCTGCTCTCAGTATCATTAAAGGAGTGAGAGCTAAATTCTAATGGTCTCTCCGGTCCTGCTGGTCCCTTTTGCCATAAGTTACAATGAGAACCATGTTCGCTGGACCCCCATTCTACATGGACAGGGTCAGTTGGATGTATGGGGCCAAGTTGTTGGAATAACCTTAGCTCTTTTATTAGCAATTCCAGTGCATTAGTATGTTGTTCAGTCCACTCCCAGGATTTACCTTTTTTGAGCAAACAATAAAGGGGGCGAGCAATGATGGAAAAGCCAGGGATGTGTTTACGCCAATAACTTAAAGTTCCCAGAACTTGCTGTAACTCCTTCGTGCTGGAAGGATTCTGTCCATGTTCTATTTTTTTCAGGGTATCCTGAGGGACAGAAGCAGCTCCCTTAATCCACCAGACCCCCAGGAATTTAACTTCCTGTGCAGGTCCCTGACATTTTGAGTCTGGAATTTCCAATCCCAAATCTGATAATGTTTTTCGGATGTTTTGCATCATGTCTTGTACACTTTCTTGGCTCTCTCCCCCCCTATTAAGATGTCGTCAATATATTGGTATACTGTACATCCCTGTGAAACAGGAATCTCTGATAGCGCTTTAGCTAAAGCATTATGAGCAATGGTGGGGGAATGTTTGTATCCTTGTGGAAGTCGGTTAAAGGTATATTGGACTCCTTTCCACGTGAATGCAAACTGCGCTTTGTCTTGCTCAAGGAGGGGAATCATAAAAAACATGTCTTTTACATCTAAGGCAGCCATCCAAGGATGGGCAGCTCCTTTTATCATTGTCACAATTTCCGCGATACTCGGAACCGCAGCGGTCAGGGGTGCAGTGTTGGCGTTTAACTTTCGGTAATCTACTGTGAAACGCCATTGCCCGGTTGGTTTCTTTACTGGCCACACCGGTGAATTATAAGGCGAGTGAGTCCTCTTAATGATGTTTCTTTTTTCTAAATCTGATACCACCCCGTCTGCTCCTGCAAGTGCAGCTGCAGGCAGTGGGTACTGTCGGACGTTGGTAATTTTAGAGGGAGGCAAAGGTATAGATGTTTCTAATAGGCCCAGTTTAACTGTGTCTAATCCTTTTTTGCGTCCTGCAAAACTCCACGCAGTTCCATCCGGGAATTTCCACATTCGCCCACGCAGCACGTCAAATCCTAGGAGGTTAGAATGTGAGGCACCCACTAACACTTCTGCCCTAGTCATTCGCTGCTCTCCCGGCAACCAGAGGTTAATTTTTGCAGTGGGGCATGTTTTTACCACACCATCAATTCCTGTGAAGTTGACTCTGCGTCGGGTGGGATTTATACCTAGAAGTTGTGCTGTTTCATTAGTGATTGCAGACATTTGGGCTCCAGTATCAATAATAAAATTTACCAATATCTTCCGGGGTCCAACAGGAATGATAATAACGGGTTCGGAGTCTTTATGAGAGAGCCATTGAATTGCTAGTACCTGCCGGACAGGGTGGCTCACTGCCCTCCCCGGGGATAGGAGCTTTTTGGCTGGGACTCTGTCAAATCAATCAAGTAACGTTCCGGTGCAGAAGGCACAATTTTCTCACGACTTGGGGATTCTCTGGTTAGACTTTTCTCCCCAGCCACATTATTCTTTCTAGTTAGAGATTGGACTAGTGTACGGAGGTCTCCCGTAGGGACACCGTGCAAGAATTGTCGGGGCACCCCTAATTGTAGGGCTTTACGCCACAACTCATTCCGGTCCTTATCAGGCTTAAACCTTTCCTCCGATTTAGGGTTTTTAGTGTGAGTTCGGACTTGGCGAACCTTTCGGGGGTGTTCGGAGGATTTCTCACTAGTTAGGCTGGCCCAGCCCATTTGGCGCCCATATTGATCTATTTCCTGTACATATTCATTCCAGGTGGGCATGTAGTGACGACGGCCCCGCCTATGAGCACCCCGAGCCTCTCGTATACGATCTTGAGTACGAACAAGGAACGGTTTCAGGCAATCGGGAAGACCACGGATGAGAGGGGCTAATCGATCGGGGTCGATAGGGGCTGACATTGGGGATTTCCGAAATTCCTCTCTGTCATACATGGCTTGCAGACAAGCTGCTTTCCGTACAGCCGCAAACAGATCAGAGTAGCCTGTAGCTCTAATCTCTAACGGCTCCCCCCTCTCTCGCGGATCCATACCCCCTGCCCAATAGGCTGCTCGAGCAGTTAGGGAATAATTATGATCCCCAGGCATAGTGGTTAAAAACACTCCTGGTCCCCAAGAGTCTCCTGCTTCTTCCTCACTCAGCATAATTCTGTCCCCCCCTTCAGAAGAAACTCGCCACACGTACTCAACAGCTGACTCTTCTGGTCGCCTCGAATATTTCTCCCTTATTTTTGTTAACTCGGTTGGTGTCCGTGGAACGGTACGCACAGTGGTGTGAATTTCATCATCGTCATCAACCGCAGCTTCAGTTTTAACCAGAGGACGTAAAGGAAAAACTTGGGATTTCAAAGTAAAAGTCCTTTCCTCCTCATCTTCTTCGTCATCCTCACTATTAGACAAAAAATCTCCGGTCTGGGTTCCGGAATTTGGATAACACATTAACTTACGAATCTGTTGGACCTGGGTCGAGGGCTGCATTTTATCTAAGAGCCCAGTCACCCTTTCTAATAATATTTTAAGTTGAGCATTCTGGTTTCCTAAACATTCATTCTCACTCACAAGCTTATCGACGTGAGTTCTTAATTTTTCTCCTGTCTCCTTTTGCAAGGCTAATGATGACTTCAGCACCTCATTCTCCGATTTCAGGGTTGCATATTCTACAGCTGAAATCAGATTAGGAGCAGGGGTTTCTCTAGCTTCTTGTTGTGCACAAGATAAACAGGCGCCTAACACAGCACAAATCACACCCTTGCCTTTCCCCGCTCTGAGCTTCTGTGAAACCCGACACTCTTCAATACGTTCCACCACTTTCTCTTCATCCTTCCAAAATTTTTGGGCCCACTCCTTCCCAGCCTGGGAAGGGGCACAATCATATTTTTGCAGCAGTTTATCCATGGCAATCCTGCCGACTACGCCAAATTCTGTTGCGTGAAACGGGGCCAAGCGGTTTTGGCAGAAGATAAACCCCCTTGCGTTCTAACACTCCTCACCGAGGTGGGAGGCTAGGTGCGGCTAGGTTTAAATTCTGAGTGATGCCCAATTCAGCACTATCAGTCCAATCGCGTTTAATATGTATTAAACTACTACGATTTGGATACACTAATAGTGGACTGCACCTTCAGTCTAGTCGTGCTCCTGAACTAGCACGGCCTCTCTGTAGTTTTGGTCGCGTTCAGTGAGAAAGCGGAACGACTAGCTACTTAAACAGTGCAGTTTATTTAAACAACAGATATACAGGTTCTTTAGGATTGCCGGTGATAAATACACTGTCTGCAAAGCACGTGCAAATAAAGATATTGCTAAGTATACAAACGCGCGACAAAATTATAAACGATACAGCCTGGCTATAAACGTAGGGTAGAGATTCTCTAGAGAAATTTCTAAGTCCCCGAGAAAGCGCTCGGTGTAATCGAAGTCTTACCCAAAGGCGTCCCTATGGGGGGGAAGAAAGGCTCAGCCCGTCGACTGATCCCGGAAATCAGCGGTGGAATTCTTCGCGATGGTGTCTTCCCTGACATCCCCTCTCTCTTGGGCTATTTTTATATTATTTTTTTATCTTCAAAGTGGAGTTTGAGTGACTTTAGTCATACATACTTTTATTATGATTAATGTATTCAAGGAGGAGTGTTCACACCTCGGGGGCGGATAGCCTCCGGGATGGAGGTGTGTTTTGGTACATTGTGGTGAGCAAAGTTCGCACAAAAGGACAGCATTTCATCAACATTTGACGAAAGGTTGGCTCGGGTAGCGTGTAGGCCGCTTATCAGTTCCGTAGTACCATCTCGTCCCCATATCTGCTATTCGTCACAAGGGAAGGCCACGGAACAAGCGTGTTCCGTTCCATCCCTCGTGTAGTTTCGCAAACAACCTCGCGCAGGGAATCACAGATGTTGCATTCTTCGTGTGCTAGCTGTGGCTGTATTCTACCTCAGAAGCCTCTTGATTTTATGACTTTCCTTAATGTGTGAACAATGCTGTATTTTTGTATTCTTGGCCAATTTAGTAATTATTCCACATAATCCACCCCGTGACTACGGTCACTCAAGCTCCACGATAATCAATACTGATGGGGAATATCACATGTCCTCTTATGGCGAGGGATATCAAGTGCAAATACTTCTTGCGGGGTGATTAAGCGAGTTAAGCGTTTCATCATAATCCAAAGTCTAACATGCAAAACAATTGTCAAAGCAAAGCACAATACAGTGAGTACTAGTAGAACAACAACAGGATGGAGCATCTTGTTAAAAAGTCCTGTAGCTGTCGGTGACCATCCAAAGAGGGTGTCCCACCATTCATGTCCACCGTCTCTCTTGACCCTTTCCAGTACATGGTGTATTTCTTCAACATCATGATGGACAGTAATCAGAGTTCTTTGTCCATTTTCTTGGGCCTCTTTCAACAATCGCTTCAATTCATCGTGTTGTAGCAACTTCCTCACTAGTGAGAGATTCATTCCGATAGGGGTAGGCAGCAAATCTCGAATCAATGTGTAATTAGATTGTAGCAATTGAAAAGACGTAACAGGAGCTGAATAACTGAAGTCACATCCAATGATGTTAGTAAAGTTACAAACACAAAGATTTGAGTTATTACTTATATCTACTGCTATGTCATCTACGAATACAAAAGTACAGGGAGACCTCATGCAAACACACCCTTTCCCAATATATACAAGCACAGTTTCTGGGGTTTCATCAGGTTGTATCTCAAAATGACAAACATTCTGGTTGGTGTCAAGACAAATGTCTTGTGCCTTGAGAGTATTACTCTCACAAATGAATCCTTGTTGATCTCGTGAAATGCATGCTTCAACATCAACAGTTTGCCATTTATTCTCGTTTTGTTGTGCCCACACTCTATGCTCTACCGGATGGAGTATAGCTCCATGGTGATTCAACCCCAGTGCGATGATTGGGTATATGGTGTATACTGAGGCATTGCGTATCGTTAAGACAAAAGCTGTGGCTTTGCTCTCAGTGGGATCATAGGTGAAATTAACCAGATACCACCAGGATTGAAATTTTCTCTCAAACTCAATTGCATTATCCCATATTACTTTTCGAATTTCAGTGGGCAAGGTGCCTTCTTCACCTTCCCTTATAATTGCGGCTGTCATAGATTGCATCCACAGTTGGGCTTGGATACAACTAAGGGCCAAGGAAACATTGTTTGGGGTTGTACCAAGTGCATTTGTGATCAGCTGATGGTCTTTTTCACCTGTTTCCTCCCACTGAGGCAATATATTCGATAAAAGCCATTGGTGATTTCCCAATGCTGATAGAGAGGACTGTAGAGGATGTTTTAATTTGTCTAGATCACTAGTAGTTGTGACTAGTTTGTTTGCAAGTATCTCAGCATCTGTACTATTTAAGACTCCCAGTCCTGTTCCTAAGATACCAGTCACCTCTCTCTTCAGTCGTTGTGAGGTGTCAACAGTTCGCCGGCCTAACCATGCTGACCATCCTGCATAAGATGTACTCAGGAATGGTGAGCAGGTGGGTTTGATCGCAGAGATATTAATCTGCATTGACAATTCTACTCGTTTGAGGGAATATGTTGGGTTAAACGGTATTTGTTGTTGACCTGTGTGTTTAATGGCATAAGGGCCAATGTTAAAGGTGTAAGGAGTTAGACTAATGGAGGGCTGAGTAGCTACACCCTTGAAAGTTTGTGGGGGTGTAGGTTTTGGGTTCATTTCAACAGGTTCAGATGTATTTGAGTCAATCATAAATTCAAATAACAATTCCGTGCCCCTGTAGCCCCAAATACAATATACTATGATAGGTTTGATAAAGGTGAAGTTGTGCCAGCAATCTGAGTTTGGCTCTATAATTTTGTAACAATCAATCAGTGTTATGTTTGTCCGGTTTAGTAGAGTCTACATGGATGGTTTCAATTACAGTTGGTCTATGGTGAGCAGACCCATTGATTACTCGGCAGCTAATTTGTATTTTCTTTCCTGGGACGGCTTCAAGCTTAGCCATTTGGAGTGAGTCTTTCCAACTCCATTTATCTCTGGAATATACTTCACTTCCTTGTATAACCAGAGTGGAGAGATTTAAATCCCTCATGTTTTCTAGTGTCTCAGTGCTTGCAGTGTATCGTGACAGTGCATTATCCCAAAGCTCATCATCAAGGGGCAGATTCTTAAGTCCGCTCAATAAGGTGTCATTATCGGGGGTTTCAGATAGTGGCAGTGGAACCAGACTAGTCTGTGGAGTTGAGTCAGGTTCGACTTTATCTATGCTTTGATCTATCTCATGTTTTGAAAACACCTCATTTTCATGTAGGACTACAGTGGCCAGGCTCAATTTTCCTTTTCCTGTTCCTGCCATCGCATTGTGTTTTACATAAGCTTGAGACCACGGCCATTCTGGGTCTCTTTGACTACAAACAACAGGGAGTAAAAAGATAAAACTGAATAGCATCAATTCCATCTGCCAATTCGTCATTCTAAAATTTAGGCCTCCAGATGGCCATACATAACAAAAATAATGTTATTGCCAGGATCAATGTCAGGATTCCCTGGAGACACTCGAGGTTAGCGTAGGCCAATGCGTCTGTCCACGTACAGTTCTTCCGAGGTTCCTGTAAGACACAAAGGAAAAGAAAATCTGCTCGGTCTCATTTGACCAACGGGGTTAAAAAGAGGGCGAGATCCACCGGGTGCTGATCCGGTGTATCTTCCCTGAACAGTCTTTGGCTTCCCGTGCATGGGGGTTTTTGGGAGTAGCTAACACCATTGGTACTGTGCCAATTTGAGGCATTTTCACTAACACAGGTTGCCCAGGGTGAAATTGTCCCAGGTATTTTCGTGGTTCATTGGGAACTTTTGGAGTGATGATATCAGCAGATACACAGAAAGCTTTCATTTTAGGACAGCCATCTCCACTCCATCTGTTATTTAATTGATAGATGGCATCATCCAATGGCAAATGCCAACCAGGTTCATGAGTTTTTGCAAAACGCTTAACCAATCCATTGGTGCGTTCAACAATGCCATTAGCCTGAGGATAATAGGGAGTATGAAATACCCATCGAATCCCTTCTTCTTTGGCCCAATCTTGTACCACTGTAGCGGTAAAGTGTGAACCGTTATCACTTTGGATTTCCTCAGGAAGGGGAAGTGTGCTGAACCACCCTTTTAGGCCTTTCACTGTGTTGTTCCCGGTAGCTGATTTGAAGCTGGTGGCCATAGCGAGGCCAGAGATAATCTCCACTCCGACTAGGACGTATCTTTTCTCACCTGATGATCTCAAGGGCCCAATATAATCAATTTGCCATGAATGCCACAATGTTTTCTTGTCCCGAATGTGTAAAGGAGGCGCCTTACTCGGATGATCTTTATTGAGTCGTAGGCGACATTGTGAACAGGCGGTTACTACTTGTTCACACAGCTTAACCGACACAGGCCACCCCCGGGCTAGACCTTCCTGATACAGATCAGCACGGCCTGTATGGCCACGCTTAATATGTAACCATTCGAGTAAGCGTTCCCATTCCCGACCATCATCTACAATGTCAATTTGCTGCAACCGCGTGAGGCTATCTACCTGTTGGTTGAATTGAGCAGTGATCGAGTTCGAACGATCATGGCCTTTTACCCAACCAACGTGCAATGTTCTCTGTCCTCCCATTTCCAACAGTTGCTTCCAACTCTCTGTCTCCCAGATTGGGACTCTATTCACCTGCCAATCATTGGCTGCCCAGTGTCCAATCCATTCAGTGGCTCCTTTAAAAACAGCATATGAGTCAGTGTAAATGTAAGTAGCCCCACGTTGTGCAGCTAGTAGGACGGCTCTGAGTTCCCCTACTTGTGCGCTACCTTCTCCTGTTTCAATTGCTCTTTCCCCCGTTGCTACTTCCAGTGCTACGGCCTTGTATTTCCACTTATTGTTCTCACGGTGAGATGACGCATCAGTAAACCACACTCCTGTAAGATCACTGCCTTCTTTCAGAGGAGGTGCTTCTTGGATTGGAGATGGTCTGTTTGGTGGGGATTGGAACAATAGGGCACCATCTATATCCTTCTGGAGCTTGGATACTTTGATACTACCTTCAGAGATTGGCATGATATCATTAATGCCTTCTAAATAAGCATACCACTTTCGAACTGTGGGTTTCTGGGCAATGCCGGCTGGTGGTGCTGTCCCTTTACGGACCACATCTAGGAGACGAAAAGGGCCCCGAACAATCACGCTCTGTTCTCTCCTTATCTGCTCTGCTCGTTGCAATGCTCGCACCAGGGACAGTAAACCCTTCTCTAGGTCTGAATATCTGCTCTCAGTATCATTAAAGGAGTGAGAGCTAAATTCTAATGGTCTCTCCGGTCCTGCTGGTCCCTTTTGCCATAAGTTACAATGAGAACCATGTTCGCTGGACCCCCATTCTACATGGACAGGGTCAGTTGGATGTATGGGGCCAAGTTGTTGGAATAACCTTAGCTCTTTTATTAGCAATTCCAGTGCATTAGTATGTTGTTCAGTCCACTCCCAGGATTTACCTTTTTTGAGCAAACAATAAAGGGGGCGAGCAATGATGGAAAAGCCAGGGATGTGTTTACGCCAATAACTTAAAGTTCCCAGAACTTGCTGTAACTCCTTCGTGCTGGAAGGATTCTGTCCATGTTCTATTTTTTTCAGGGTATCCTGAGGGACAGAAGCAGCTCCCTTAATCCACCAGACCCCCAGGAATTTAACTTCCTGTGCAGGTCCCTGACATTTTGAGTCTGGAATTTCCAATCCCAAATCTGATAATGTTTTTCGGATGTTTTGCATCATGTCTTGTACACTTTCTTGGCTCTCTCCCCCCCTATTAAGATGTCGTCAATATATTGGTATACTGTACATCCCTGTGAAACAGGAATCTCTGATAGCGCTTTAGCTAAAGCATTATGAGCAATGGTGGGGGAATGTTTGTATCCTTGTGGAAGTCGGTTAAAGGTATATTGGACTCCTTTCCACGTGAATGCAAACTGCGCTTTGTCTTGCTCAAGGAGGGGAATCATAAAAAACATGTCTTTTACATCTAAGGCAGCCATCCAAGGATGGGCAGCTCCTTTTATCATTGTCACAATTTCCGCGATACTCGGAACCGCAGCGGTCAGGGGTGCAGCGTTGGCGTTTAACTTTCGGTAATCTACTGTGAAACGCCATTGCCCGGTTGGTTTCTTTACTGGCCACACCGGTGAATTATAAGGCGAGTGAGTCCTCTTAATGATGTTTCTTTTTTCTAAATCTGATACCACCCCGTCTGCTCCTGCAAGTGCAGCTGCAGGCAGTGGGTACTGTCGGACGTTGGTAATTTTAGAGGGAGGCAAAGGTATAGATGTTTCTAATAGGCCCAGTTTAACTGTGTCTAATCCTTTTTTGCGTCCTGCAAAACTCCACACAGTTCCATCCGGGAATTTCCACATTCGCCCACGCAGCACGTCAAATCCTAGGAGGTTAGAATGTGAGGCACCCACTAACACTTCTGCCCTAGTCATTCGCTGCTCTCCCGGCAACCAGAGGTTAATTTTTGCAGTGGGGCATGTTTTTACCACACCATCAATTCCTGTGAAGTTGACTCTGCGTCGGGTGGGATTTATACCTAGAAGTTGTGCTGTTTCGTTAGTGATTGCAGACATTTGGGCTCCAGTATCAATAATAAAATTTACCAATATCTTCCGGGGTCCAACAGGAATGATAATAACGGGTTCGGAGTCTTTATGAGAGAGCCATTGAATTGCTAGTACCTGCCGGACAGGGTGGCTCACTGCCCTCCCCGGGGATAGGAGTTTTTTGGCTGGGACTCTGTCAAATCAATCAAGTTACGTTCCGGTGCAGAAGGCACAATTTTCTCACGACTTGGGGATTCTCTGGTTAGACTTTTCTCCCCAGCCACATTATTCTTTCTAGTTAGAGATTGGACTAGTGTACGGAGGTCTCCCGTAGGGACACCGTGCAAGAATTGTCGGGGCACCCCTAATTGTAGGGCTTTATGCGACAACTCATTCCGGTCCTTATCAGGCTTAAACCTTTCCTCCGATTTAGGGTTTTTAGTGTGAATTCGGACTTGGCGAACCTTTCGGGGGTGTTCGGAGGATTTCTCACTAGTTAGGCTGGCCCAGCCCATTCGGCGCCCATATTGATCTATTTCCTGTACATATTCATTCCAGGTGGGCATGTAGTGACGACGGCCCCGCCTATGAGCACCCCGAGCCTCTCGTATACGATCTTGAGTACGAACAAGGAACGGTTTCAGGCAATCGGGAAGACCACGGATGAGAGGGGCTAATCGATCGGGGTCGATAGGGGCTGACTTTGGGGATTTCCGAAATTCCTCTCTGTCATACATGGCTTGCAGACAAGCTGCTTTCCGTACAGCCGCAAACAGATCAGAGTAGCCTGTAGCTCTAATCTCTAACGGCTCCCCCCTCTCTCGCGGATCCATACCCCCTGCCCAATAGGCTGCTCGAGCAGTTAGGGAATAATTATGATCCCCAGGCATAGTGGTTAAAAACACTCCTGGTCCCCAAGAGTCTCCTGCTTCTTCCTCACTCAGCATAATTCTGTCCCCCCCTTCAGAAGAAACTCGCCACACGTACTCAACAGCTGACTCTTCTGGTCGCCTCGAATATTTCTCCCTTATTTTTGTTAACTCGGTTGGTGTCCGTGGAACGGTACGCACAGTGGTGTGAATTTCATCATCGTCATCAACCGCAGCTTCAGTTTTAACCAGAGGACGTAAAGGAAAAACTTGGGATTTCAAAGTAAAAGTCCTTTCCTCCTCATCTTCTTCGTCATCCTCACTATTAGACAAAAAATCTCCGGTCTGGGTTCCGGAATTTGGATAACACATTAACTTACGAATCTGTTGGACCTGGGTCGAGGGCTGCATTTTATCTAAGAGCCCAGTCACCCTTTCTAATAATATTTTAAGTTGAGCATTCTGGTTTCCTAAACATTCATTCTCACTCACAAGCTTATCGACGTGAGTTCTTAATTTTTCTCCTGCCTCCTTTTGCAAGGCTAATGATGACTTCAGCACCTCATTCTCCGATTTCAGGGTTGCATATTCTACAGCTGAAATCAGATTAGGAGCAGGGGTTTCTCTAGCTTCTTGTTGTGCACAAGATAAACAGGCGCCTAACACAGCACAAATCACACCCTTGCCTTTCCCCGCTCTGAGCTTCTGTGAAACCCGACACTCTTCAATACGTTCCACCACTTTCTCTTCATCCTTCCAAAATTTTTGGGCCCACTCCTTCCCAGCCTGGGAAGGGGCACAATCATATTTTTGCAGCAGTTTATCCATGGCAATCCTGCCGACTACGCCAAATTCTGTTGCGTGAAACGGGGCCAAGCGGTTTTGGCAGAAGATAAACCCCCTTGCGTTCTAACACTCCTCACCGAGGTGGGAGGCTAGGTGCGGCTAGGTTTAAATTCTGAGTGATGCCCAATTCAGCACTATCAGTCCAATCGCGTTTAATATGTATTAAACTACTACGATTTGGATACACTAATAGTGGACTGCACCTTCAGTCTAGTCGTGCTCCTGAACTAGCACGGCCTCTCTGTAGTTTTGGTCGCGTTCAGTGAGAAAGCGGAACGACTAGCTACTTAAACAGTGCAGTTTATTTAAACAACAGATATACAGGTTCTTTAGGATTGCCGGTGATAAATACACTGTCTGCAAAGCACGTGCAAATAAAGATATTGCTAAGTATACAAACGCGCGACAAAATTATAAACGATACAGCCTGGCTATAAACGTAGGGTAGAGATTCTCTAGAGAAATTTCTAAGTCCCCGAGAAAGCGCTCGGTGTAATCGAAGTCTTACCCAAAGGCGTCCCTATGGGGGGGAAGAAAGGCTCAGCCCGTCGACTGATCCCGGAAATCAGCGGTGGAATTCTTCGCGATGGTGTCTTCCCTGACATCCCCTCTCTCTTGGGCTATTTTTATATTATTTTTTTATCTTCAAAGTGGAGTTTGAGTGACTTTAGTCATACATACTTTTATTATGATTAATGTATTCAAGGAGGAGTGTTCACACCTCGGGGGCGGATAGCCTCCGGGATGGAGGTGTGTTTTGGTACATTGTGGTGAGCAAAGTTCGCACAAAAGGACAGCATTTCATCAACATTTGACGAAAGGTTGGCTCGGGTAGCGTGTAGGCCGCTTATCAGTTCCGTAGTACCATCTCGTCCCCATATCTGCTATTCGTCACAAGGGAAGGCCACGGAACAAGCGTGTTCCGTTCCATCCCTCGTGTAGTTTCGCAAACAACCTCGCGCAGGGAATCACAGATGTTGCATTCTTCGTGTGCTAGCTGTGGCTGTATTCTACCTCAGAAGCCTCTTGATTTTATGACTTTCCTTAATGTGTGAACAATGCTGTATTTTTGTATTCTTGGCCAATTTAGTAATTATTCCACATAATCCACCCCGTGACTACAGTCACTCAAGCTCCACGATAATCAATACTGATGGGGAATATCACATGTCCTCTTATGGCGAGGGATATCAAGTGCAAATACTTCTTGCGGGGTGATTAAGCGAGTTAAGCGTTTCATCATAATCCAAAGTCTAACATGCAAAACAATTGTCAAAGCAAAGCACAATACAGTGAGTACTAGTAGAACAACAACAGGATGGAGCATCTTGTTAAAAAGTCCTGTAGCTGTCGGTGACCATCCAAAGAGGGTGTCCCACCATTCATGTCCACCGTCTCTCTTGACCCTTTCCAGTACATGGTGTATTTCTTCAACATCATGATGGACAGCAATCAGAGTTCTTTGTCCATTTTCTTGGGCCTCTTTCAACAATCGCTTCAATTCATCGTGTTGTAGCAACTTCCTCACTAGTGAGAGATTCATTCCGATAGGGGTAGGCAGCAAATCTCGAATCAATGTGTAATTAGATTGTAGCAATTGAAAAGACGTAACAGGAGCTGAATAACTGAAGTCACATCCAATGATGTTAGTAAAGTTACAAACACAAAGATTTGAGTTATTACTTATATCTACTGCTATGTCATCTACGAATACAAAAGTACAGGGAGACCTCATGCAAACACACCCTTTCCCAATATATACAAGCACAGTTTCTGGGGTTTCATCAGGTTGTATCTCAAAATGACAAACATTCTGGTTGGTGTCAAGACAAATGTCTTGTGCCTTGAGAGTATTACTCTCACAAATGAATCCTTGTTGATCTCGTGAAATGCATGCTTCAACATCAACAGTTTGCCATTTATTCTCGTTTTGTTGTGCCCACACTCTATGCTCTACCGGATGGAGTATAGCTCCATGGTGATTCAACCCCAGTGCGATGATTGGGTATATGGTGTATACTGAGGCATTGCGTATCGTTAAGACAAAAGCTGTGGCTTTGCTCTCAGTGGGATCATAGGTGAAATTAACCAGATACCACCAGGATTGAAATTTTCTCTCAAACTCAATTGCATTATCCCATATTACTTTTCGAATTTCAGTGGGCAAGGTGCCTTCTTCACCTTCCCTTATAATTGCGGCTGTCATAGATTGCATCCACAGTTGGGCTTGGATACAACTAAGGGCCAAGGAAACATTGTTTGGGGTTGTACCAAGTGCATTTGTGATCAGCTGATGGTCTTTTTCACCTGTTTCCTCCCACTGAGGCAATATATTCGATAAAAGCCATTGGTGATTTCCCAATGCTGATAGAGAGGACTGTAGAGGATGTTTTAATTTGTCTAGATCACTAGTAGTTGTGACTAGTTTGTTTGCAAGTATCTCAGCATCTGTACTATTTAAGACTCCCAGTCCTGTTCCTAAGATACCAGTCACCTCTCTCTTCAGTCGTTGTGAGGTGTCAACAGTTCGCCGGCCTAACCATGCTGACCATCCTGCATAAGATGTACTCAGGAATGGTGAGCAGGTGGGTTTGATCGCAGAGATATTAATCTGCATTGACAATTCTACTCGTTTGAGGGAATATGTTGGGTTAAACGGTATTTGTTGTTGACCTGTGTGTTTAATGGCATAAGGGCCAATGTTAAAGGTGTAAGGAGTTAGACTAATGGAGGGCTGAGTAGCTACACCCTTGAAAGTTTGTGGGGGTGTAGGTTTTGGGTTCATTTCAACAGGTTCAGATGTATTTGAGTCAATCATAAATTCAAATAACAATTCCGTGCCCCTGTAGCCCCAAATACAATATACTATGATAGGTTTGATAAAGGTGAAGTTGTGCCAGCAATCTGAGTTTGGCTCTATAATTTTGTAACAATCAATCAGTGTTATATTTGTCCGGTTTAGTAGAGTCTACATGGATGGTTTCAATTACAGTTGGTCTATGGTGAGCAGACCCATTGATTACTCGGCAGCTAATTTGTATTTTCTTTCCTGGGACGGCTTCAAGCTTAGCCATTTGGAGTGAGTCTTTCCAACTCCATTTATCTCTGGAATATACTTCACTTCCTTGTATAACCAGAGTGGAGAGATTTAAATCCCTCATGTTTTCTAGTGTCTCAGTGCTTGCAGTGTATCGTGACAGTGCATTATCCCAAAGCTCATCATCAAGGGGCAGATTCTTAAGTCCGCTCAATAAGGTGTCATTATCGGGGGTTTCAGATAGTGGCAGTGGAACCAGACTAGTCTGTGGAGTTGAGTCAGGTTCGACTTTATCTATGCTTTGATCTATCTCATGTTTTGAAAACACCTCATTTTCATGTAGGACTACAGTGGCCAGGCTCAATTTTCCTTTTCCTGTTCCTGCCATCGCATTGTGTTTTACATAAGCTTGAGACCACGGCCATTCTGGGTCTCTTTGACTACAAACAACAGGGAGTAAAAAGATAAAACTGAATAGCATCAATTCCATCTGCCAATTCGTCATTCTAAAATTTAGGCCTCCAGATGGCCATACATAACAAAAATAATATTATTGCCAGGATCAATGTCAGGATTCCCTGGAGACACTCGAGGTTAGCGTAGGCCAATGCGTCTGTCCACGTACAGTTCTTCCGAGGTTCCTGTAAGACACAAAGGAAAAGAAAATCTGCTCGGTCTCATTTGACCGACGGGGTTAAAAAGAGGGCGAGATCCACCGGGTGCTGATCCGGTGTATCTTCCCTGAACAGTCTTTGGCTTCCCGTGCATGGGGGTTTTTGGGAGTAGCTAACACCATTGGTACTGTGCCAATTTGAGGCATTTTCACTAACACAGGTTGCCCAGGGTGAAATTGTCCCAGGTATTTTCGTGGTTCATTGGGAACTTTTGGAGTGATGATATCAGCAGATACACAGAAAGCTTTCATTTTAGGACAGCCATCTCCACTCCATCTGTTATTTAATTGATAGATGGCATCATCCAATCGCAAATGCCAACCAGGTTCATGAGTTTTTGCAAAACGCTTAACCAATCCATTGGTGCGTTCAACAATGCCATTAGCCTGAGGATAATAGGAAGTATGAAATACCCATCGAATCCCTTCTTCTTTGGCCCAATCTTGTACCACTGTAGCGGTAAAGTGTGAACCGTTATCACTTTGGATTTCCTCAGGAAGGGGAAGTGTGCTGAACCACCCTTTTAGGCCTTTCACTGTGTTGTTCCCGGTAGCTGATTTGAAGCTGGTGGCCATAGCGAGGCCAGAGATAATCTCCACTCCGACTAGGACGTATCTTTTCTCACCTGATGATCTCAAGGGCCCAATATAATCAATTTGCCATGAATGCCACAATGTTTTCTTGTCCCGAATGTGTAAAGGAGGCGCCTTACTCGGATGATCTTTATTGAGTCGTAGGCGACATTGTGAACAGGCGGTTACTACTTGTTCACACAGCTTAACCGACACAGGCCACCCCCGGGCTAGACCTTCCTGATACAGATCAGCACGGCCTGTATGGCCACGCTTAATATGTAACCATTCGAGTAAGCGTTCCCATTCCCGACCATCATCTACAATGTCAATTTGCTGCAACCGCGTGAGGCTATCTACCTGTTGGTTGAATTGAGCAGTGATCGAGTTCGAACGATCATGGCCTTTTACCCAACCAATGTGCAATGTTCTCTGTCCTCCCATTTCCAACAGTTGCTTCCAACTCTCTGTCTCCCAGATTGGGACTCTATTCACCTGCCAATCATTGGCTGCCCAGTGTCCAATCCATTCAGTGGCTCCTTTAAAAACAGCATATGAGTCAGTGTAAATGTAAGTAGCCCCACGTTGTGCAGCTAGTAGGACGGCTCTGAGTTCCCCTACTTGTGCGCTACCTTCTCCTGTTTCAATTGCTCTTTCCCCCGTTGCTACTTCCAGTGCTACGGCCTTGTATTTCCACTTATTGTTCTCACGGTGAGATGACGCATCAGTAAACCACACTCCTGTAAGATCACTGCCTTCTTTCAGAGGAGGTGCTTCTTGGATTGGAGATGGTCTGTTTGGTGGGGATTGGAACAATAGGGCACCATCTATATCCTTCTGGAGCTTGGATACTTTGATACTACCTTCAGAGATTGGCATGATATCATTAATGCCTTCTAAATAAGCATACCACTTTCGAACTGTGGGTTTCTGGGCAATGCCGGCTGGTGGTGCTGTCCCTTTACGGACCACATCTAGGAGACGAAAAGGGCCCCGAACAATCACGCTCTGTTCTCTCCTTATCTGCTCTGCTCGTTGCAATGCTCGCACCAGGGACAGTAAACCCTTCTCTAGGTCTGAATATCTGCTCTCAGTATCATTAAAGGAGTGAGAGCTAAATTCTAATGGTCTCTCCGGTCCTGCTGGTCCCTTTTGCCATAAGTTACAATGAGAACCATGTTCGCTGGACCCCCATTCTACATGGACAGGGTCAGTTGGATGTATGGGGCCAAGTTGTTGGAATAACCTTAGCTCTTTTATTAGCAATTCCAGTGCATTAGTATGTTGTTCAGTCCACTCCCAGGATTTACCTTTTTTGAGCAAACAATAAAGGGGGCGAGCAATGATGGAAAAGCCAGGGATGTGTTTACGCCAATAACTTAAAGTTCCCAGAACTTGCTGTAACTCCTTCGTGCTGGAAGGATTCTGTCCATGTTCTATTTTTTTCAGGGTATCCTGAGGGACAGAAGCAGCTCCCTTAATCCACCAGACCCCCAGGAATTTAACTTCCTGTGCAGGTCCCTGACATTTTGAGTCTGGAATTTCCAATCCCAAATCTGATAATGTTTTTCGGATGTTTTGCATCATGTCTTGTACACTTTCTTGGCTCTCTCCCCCCCTATTAAGATGTCGTCAATATATTGGTATACTGTACATCCCTGTGAAACAGGAATCTCTGATAGCGCTTTAGCTAAAGCATTATGAGCAATGGTGGGGGAATGTTTGTATCCTTGTGGAAGTCGGTTAAAGGTATATTGGACTCCTTTCCACGTGAATGCAAACTGCGCTTTGTCTTGCTCAAGGAGGGGAATCATAAAAAACATGTCTTTTACATCTAAGGCAGCCATCCAAGGATGGGCAGCTCCTTTTATCATTGTCACAATTTCCGCGATACTCGGAACCGCAGCGGTCAGGGGTGCAGTGTTGGCGTTTAACTTTCAGTAATCTACTGTGAAACGCCATTGCCCGGTTGGTTTCTTTACTGGCCACACCGGTGAATTATAAGGCGAGTGAGTCCTCTTAATGATGTTTCTTTTTTCTAAATCTGATACCACCCCGTCTGCTCCTGCAAGTGCAGCTGCAGGCAGTGGGTACTGTCGGACGTTGGTAATTTTAGAGGGAGGCAAAGGTATAGATGTTTCTAATAGGCCCAGTTTAACTGTGTCTAATCCTTTTTTGCGTCCTGCAAAACTCCACGCAGTTCCATCCGGGAATTTCCACATTCGCCCACGCAGCACGTCAAATCCTAGGAGGTTAGAATGTGAGGCACCCACTAACACTTCTGCCCTAGTCATTCGCTGCTCTCCCGGCAACCAGAGGTTAATTTTTGCAGTGGGGCATGTTTTTACCACACCACCAATTCCTGTGAAGTTGACTCTGCGTCGGGTGGGATTTATACCTAGAAGTTGTGCTGTTTCGTTAGTGATTGCAGACATTTGGGCTCCAGTATCAATAATAAAATTTACCAATATCTTCCGGGGTCCAACAGGAATGATAATAACGGGTTCGGAGTCTTTATGAGAGAGCCATTGAATTGCTAGTACCTGCCGGACAGGGTGGCTCACTGCCCTCCCCGGGGATAGGAGTTTTTTGGCTGGGACTCTGTCAAATCAATCAAGTTACGTTCCGGTGCAGAAGGCACAATTTTCTCACGACTTGGGGATTCTCTGGTTAGACTTTTCTCCCCAGCCACATTATTCTTTCTAGTTAGAGATTGGACTAGTGTACGGAGGTCTCCCGTAGGGACACCGTGCAAGAATTGTCGGGGCACCCCTAATTGTAGGGCTTTACGCCACAACTCATTCCGGTCCTTATCAGGCTTAAACCTTTCCTCCGATTTAGGGTTTTTAGTGTGAGTTCGGACTTGGCGAACCTTTCGGGGGTGTTCGGAGGATTTCTCACTAGTTAGGCTGGCCCAGCCCATTCGGCGCCCATATTGATCTATTTCCTGTACATATTCATTCCAGGTGGGCATGTAGTGACGACGGCCCCGCCTATGAGCACCCTGAGCCTCTCGTATACGATCTTGAGTACGAACAAGGAACGGTTTCAGGCAATCGGGAAGACCACGGATGAGAGGGGCTAATCGATCGGGGTCGATAGGGGCTGACATTGGGGATTTCCGAAATTCCTCTCTGTCATACATGGCTTGCAGACAAGCTGCTTTCCGTACAGCCGCAAACAGATCAGAGTAGCCTGTAGCTCTAATCTCTAACGGCTCCCCCCTCTCTCGCGGATCCATACCCCCTGCCCAATAGGCTGCTCGAGCAGTTAGGGAATAATTATGATCCCCAGGCATAGTGGTTAAAAACACTCCTGGTCCCCAAGAGTCTCCTGCTTCTTCCTCACTCAGCATAATTCTGTCCCCCCCTTCAGAAGAAACTCGCCACACGTACTCAACAGCTGACTCTTCTGGTCGCCTCGAATATTTCTCCCTTATTTTTGTTAACTCGGTTGGTGTCCGTGGAACGGTACGCACAGTGGTGTGAATTTCATCATCGTCATCAACCGCAGCTTCAGTTTTAACCAGAGGACGTAAAGGAAAAACTTGGGATTTCAAAGTAAAAGTCCTTTCCTCCTCATCTTCTTCGTCATCCTCACTATTAGACAAAAAATCTCCGGTCTGGGTTCCGGAATTTGGATAACACATTAACTTACGAATCTGTTGGACCTGGGTCGAGGGCTGCATTTTATCTAAGAGCCCAGTCACCCTTTCTAATAATATTTTAAGTTGAGCATTCTGGTTTCCTAAACATTCATTCTCACTCACAAGCTTATCGACGTGAGTTCTTAATTTTTCTCCTGCCTCCTTTTGCAAGGCTAATGATGACTTCAGCACCTCATTCTCCGATTTCAGGGTTGCATATTCTACAGCTGAAATCAGATTAGGAGCAGGGGTTTCTCTAGCTTCTTGTTGTGCACAAGATAAACAGGCGCCTAACACAGCACAAATCACACCCTTGCCTTTCCCCGCTCTGAGCTTCTGTGAAACCCGACACTCTTCAATACGTTCCACCACTTTCTCTTCATCCTTCCAAAATTTTTGGGCCCACTCCTTCCCAGCCTGGGAAGGGGCACAATCATATTTTTGCAGCAGTTTATCCATGGCAATCCTGCCGACTACGCCAAATTCTGTTGCGTGAAACGGGGCCAAGCGGTTTTGGCAGAAGATAAACCCCCTTGCGTTCTAACACTCCTCACCGAGGTGGGAGGCTAGGTGCGGCTAGGTTTAAATTCTGAGTGATGCCCAATTCAGCACTATCAGTCCAATCGCGTTTAATATGTATTAAACTACTACGATTTGGATACACTAATAGTGGACTGCACCTTCAGTCTAGTCGTGCTCCTGAACTAGCACGGCCTCTCTGTAGTTTTGGTCGCGTTCAGTGAGAAAGCGGAACGACTAGCTACTTAAACAGTGCAGTTTATTTAAACAACAGATATACAGGTTCTTTAGGATTGCCGGTGATAAATACACTGTCTGCAAAGCACGTGCAAATAAAGATATTGCTAAGTATACAAACGCGCGACAAAATTATAAACGATACAGCCTGGCTATAAACGTAGGGTAGAGATTCTCTAGAGAAATTTCTAAGTCCCCGAGAAAGCGCTCGGTGTAATCGAAGTCTTACCCAAAGGCGTCCCTATGGGGGGGAAGAAAGGCTCAGCCCGTCGACTGATCCCGGAAATCAGCGGTGGAATTCTTCGCGATGGTGTCTTCCCTGACATCCCCTCTCTCTTGGGCTATTTTTATATTATTTTTTTATCTTCAAAGTGGAGTTTGAGTGACTTTAGTCATACATACTTTTATTATGATTAATGTATTCAAGGAGGAGTGTTCACACCTCGGGGGCGGATAGCCTCCGGGATGGAGGTGTGTTTTGGTACATTGTGGTGAGCAAAGTTCGCACAAAAGGACAGCATTTCATCAACATTTGACGAAAGGTTGGCTCGGGTAGCGTGTAGGCCGCTTATCAGTTCCGTAGTACCATCTCGTCCCCATATCTGCTATTCGTCACAAGGGAAGGCCACGGAACAAGCGTGTTCCGTTCCATCCCTCGTGTAGTTTCGCAAACAACCTCGCGCAGGGAATCACAGATGTTGCATTCTTCGTGTGCTAGCTGTGGCTGTATTCTACCTCAGAAGCCTCTTGATTTTATGACTTTCCTTAATGTGTGAACAATGCTGTATTTTTGTATTCTTGGCCAATTTAGTAATTATTCCACATAATCCACCCCGTGACTACAGTCACTCAAGCTCCACGATAATCAATACTGATGGGGAATATCACATGTCCTCTTATGGCGAGGGATATCAAGTGCAAATACTTCTTGCGGGGTGATTAAGCGAGTTAAGCGTTTCATCATAATCCAAAGTCTAACATGCAAAACAATTGTCAAAGCAAAGCACAATACAGTGAGTACTAGTAGAACAACAACAGGATGGAGCATCTTGTTAAAAAGTCCTGTAGCTGTCGGTGACCATCCAAAGAGGGTGTCCCACCATTCATGTCCACCGTCTCTCTTGACCCTTTCCAGTACATGGTGTATTTCTTCAACATCATGATGGACAGTAATCAGAGTTCTTTGTCCATTTTCTTGGGCCTCTTTCAACAATCGCTTCAATTCATCGTGTTGTAGCAACTTCCTCACTAGTGAGAGATTCATTCCGATAGGGGTAGGCAGCAAATCTCGAATCAATGTGTAATTAGATTGTAGCAATTGAAAAGACGTAACAGGAGCTGAATAACTGAAGTCACATCCAATGATGTTAGTAAAGTTACAAACACAAAGATTTGAGTTATTACTTATATCTACTGCTATGTCATCTACGAATACAAAAGTACAGGGAGACCTCATGCAAACACACCCTTTCCCAATATATACAAGCACAGTTTCTGGGGTTTCATCAGGTTGTATCTCAAAATGACAAACATTCTGGTTGGTGTCAAGACAAATGTCTTGTGCCTTGAGAGTATTACTCTCACAAATGAATCCTTGTTGATCTCGTGAAATGCATGCTTCAACATCAACAGTTTGCCATTTATTCTCGTTTTGTTGTGCCCACACTCTATGCTCTACCGGATGGAGTATAGCTCCATGGTGATTCAACCCCAGTGCGATGATTGGGTATATGGTGTATACTGAGGCATTGCGTATCGTTAAGACAAAAGCTGTGGCTTTGCTCTCAGTGGGATCATAGGTGAAATTAACCAGATACCACCAGGATTGAAATTTTCTCTCAAACTCAATTGCATTATCCCATATTACTTTTCGAATTTCAGTGGGCAAGGTGCCTTCTTCACCTTCCCTTATAATTGCGGCTGTCATAGATTGCATCCACAGTTGGGCTTGGATACAACTAAGGGCCAAGGAAACATTGTTTGGGGTTGTACCAAGTGCATTTGTGATCAGCTGATGGTCTTTTTCACCTGTTTCCTCCCACTGAGGCAATATATTCGATAAAAGCCATTGGTGATTTCCCAATGCTGATAGAGAGGACTGTAGAGGATGTTTTAATTTGTCTAGATCACTAGTAGTTGTGACTAGTTTGTTTGCAAGTATCTCAGCATCTATACTATTTAAGACTCCCAGTCCTGTTCCTAAGATACCAGTCACCTCTCTCTTCAGTCGTTGTGAGGTGTCAACAGTTCGCCGGCCTAACCATGCTGACCATCCTGCATAAGATGTACTCAGGAATGGTGAGCAGGTGGGTTTGATCGCAGAGATATTAATCTGCATTGACAATTCTACTCGTTTGAGGGAATATGTTGGGTTAAACGGTATTTGTTGTTGACCTGTGTGTTTAATGGCATAAGGGCCAATGTTAAAGGTGTAAGGAGTTAGACTAATGGAGGGCTGAGTAGCTACACCCTTGAAAGTTTGTGGGGGTGTAGGTTTTGGGTTCATTTCAACAGGTTCAGATGTATTTGAGTCAATCATAAATTCAAATAACAATTCCGTGCCCATGTAGCCCCAAATACAATATACTATGATAGGTTTGATAAAGGTGAAGTTGTGCCAGCAATCTGAGTTTGGCTCTATAATTTTGTAACAATCAATCAGTGTTATATTTGTCCGGTTTAGTAGAGTCTACATGGATGGTTTCAATTACAGTTGGTCTATGGTGAGCAGACCCATTGATTACTCGGCAGCTAATTTGTATTTTCTTTCCTGGGACGGCTTCAAGCTTAGCCATTTGGAGTGAGTCTTTCCAACTCCATTTATCTCTGGAATATACTTCACTTCCTTGTATAACCAGAGTGGAGAGATTTAAATCCCTCATGTTTTCTAGTGTCTCAGTGCTTGCAGTGTATCGTGACAGTGCATTATCCCAAAGCTCATCATCAAGGGGCAGATTCTTAAGTCCGCTCAATAAGGTGTCATTATCGGGGGTTTCAGATAGTGGCAGTGGAACCAGACTAGTCTGTGGAGTTGAGTCAGGTTCGACTTTATCTATGCTTTGATCTATCTCATGTTTTGAAAACACCTCATTTTCATGTAGGACTACAGTGGCCAGGCTCAATTTTCCTTTTCCTGTTCCTGCCATCGCATTGTGTTTTACATAAGCTTGAGACCACGGCCATTCTGGGTCTCTTTGACTACAAACAACAGGGAGTAAAAAGATAAAACTGAATAGCATCAATTCCATCTGCCAATTCGTCATTCTAAAATTTAGGCCTCCAGATGGCCATACATAACAAAAATAATATTATTGCCAGGATCAATGTCAGGATTCCCTGGAGACACTCGAGGTTAGCGTAGGCCAATGCGTCTGTCCACGTACAGTTCTTCCGAGGTTCCTGTAAGACACAAAGGAAAAGAAAATCTGCTCGGTCTCATTTGACCGACGGGGTTAAAAAGAGGGCGAGATCCACCGGGTGCTGATCCGGTGTATCTTCCCTGAACAGTCTTTGGCTTCCCGTGCATGGGGGTTTTTGGGAGTAGCTAACACCATTGGTACTGTGCCAATTTGAGGCATTTTCACTAACACAGGTTGCCCAGGGTGAAATTGTCCCAGGTATTTTCGTGGTTCATTGGGAACTTTTGGAGTGATGATATCAGCAGATACACAGAAAGCTTTCATTTTAGGACAGCCATCTCCACTCCATCTGTTATTTAATTGATAGATGGCATCATCCAATCGCAAATGCCAACCAGGTTCATGAGTTTTTGCAAAACGCTTAACCAATCCATTGGTGCGTTCAACAATGCCATTAGCCTGAGGATAATAGGGAGTATGAAATACCCATCAAATCCCTTCTTCTTTGGCCCAATCTTGTACCACTGTAGCGGTAAAGTGTGAACCGTTATCACTTTGGATTTCCTCAGGAAGGGGAAGTGTGCTGAACCACCCTTTTAGGCCTTTCACTGTGTTGTTCCCGGTAGCTGATTTGAAGCTGGTGGCCATAGCGAGGCCAGAGATAATCTCCACTCCGACTAGGACGTATCTTTTCTCACCTGATGATCTCAAGGGCCCAATATAATCAATTTGCCATGAATGCCACAATGTTTTCTTGTCCCGAATGTGTAAAGGAGGCGCCTTACTCGGATGATCTTTATTGAGTCGTAGGCGACATTGTGAACAGGCGGTTACTACTTGTTCACACAGCTTAACCGACACAGGCCACCCCCGGGCTAGACCTTCCTGATACAGATCAGCACGGCCTGTATGGCCACGCTTAATATGTAACCATTCGAGTAAGCGTTCCCATTCCCGACCATCATCTACAATGTCAATTTGCTGCAACCGCGTGAGGCTATCTACCTGTTGGTTGAATTGAGCAGTGATCGAGTTCGAACGATCATGGCCTTTTACCCAACCAATGTGCAATGTTCTCTGTCCTCCCATTTCCAACAGTTGCTTCCAACTCTCTGTCTCCCAGATTGGGACTCTATTCACCTGCCAATCATTGGCTGCCCAGTGTCCAATCCATTCAGTGGCTCCTTTAAAAACAGCATATGAGTCAGTGTAAATGTAAGTAGCCCCACGTTGTGCAGCTAGTAGGACGGCTCTGAGTTCCCCTACTTGTGCGCTACCTTCTCCTGTTTCAATTGCTCTTTCCCCCGTTGCTACTTCCAGTGCTACGGCCTTGTATTTCCACTTATTGTTCTCACGGTGAGATGACGCATCAGTAAACCACACTCCTGTAAGATCACTGCCTTCTTTCAGAGGAGGTGCTTCTTGGATTGGAGATGGTCTGTTTGGTGGGGATTGGAACAATAGGGCACCATCTATATCCTTCTGGAGCTTGGATACTTTGATACTACCTTCAGAGATTGGCATGATATCATTAATGCCTTCTAAATAAGCATACCACTTTCGAACTGTGGGTTTCTGGGCAATGCCGGCTGGTGGTGCTGTCCCTTTACGGACCACATCTAGGAGACGAAAAGGGCCCCGAACAATCACGCTCTGTTCTCTCCTTATCTGCTCTGCTCGTTGCAATGCTCGCACCAGGGACAGTAAACCCTTCTCTAGGTCTGAATATCTGCTCTCAGTATCATTAAAGGAGTGAGAGCTAAATTCTAATGGTCTCTCCGGTCCTGCTGGTCCCTTTTGCCATAAGTTACAATGAGAGCCATGTTCGCTGGACCCCCATTCTACATGGACAGGGTCAGTTGGATGTATGGGGCCAAGTTGTTGGAATAACCTTAGCTCTTTTATTAGCAATTCCAGTGCATTAGTATGTTGTTCAGTCCACTCCCAGGATTTACCTTTTTTGAGCAAACAATAAAGGGGGCGAGCAATGATGGAAAAGCCAGGGATGTGTTTACGCCAATAACTTAAAGTTCCCAGAACTTGCTGTAACTCCTTCGTGCTGGAAGGATTCTGTCCATGTTCTATTTTTTTCAGGGTATCCTGAGGGACAGAAGCAGCTCCCTTAATCCACCAGACCCCCAGGAATTTAACTTCCTGTGCAGGTCCCTGACATTTTGAGTCTGGAATTTCCAATCCCAAATCTGATAATGTTTTTCGGATGTTTTGCATCATGTCTTGTACACTTTCTTGGCTCTCTCCCCCCCTATTAAGATGTCGTCAATATATTGGTATACTGTACATCCCTGTGAAACAGGAATCTCTGATAGCGCTTTAGCTAAAGCATTATGAGCAATGGTGGGGGAATGTTTGTATCCTTGTGGAAGTCGGTTAAAGGTATATTGGACTCCTTTCCACGTGAATGCAAACTGCGCTTTGTCTTGCTCAAGGAGGGGAATCATAAAAAACATGTCTTTTACATCTAAGGCAGCCATCCAAGGATGGGCAGCTCCTTTTATCATTGTCACAATTTCCGCGATACTCGGAACCGCAGCGGTCAGGGGTGCAGTGTTGGCGTTTAACTTTCGGTAATCTACTGTGAAACGCCATTGCCCGGTTGGTTTCTTTACTGGCCACACCGGTGAATTATAAGGCGAGTGAGTCCTCTTAATGATGTTTCTTTTTTCTAAATCTGATACCACCCCGTCTGCTCCTGCAAGTGCAGCTGCAGGCAGTGGGTACTGTCGGACGTTGGTAATTTTAGAGGGAGGCAAAGGTATAGATGTTTCTAATAGGCCCAGTTTAACTGCGTCTAATCCTTTTTTGCGTCCTGCAAAACTCCACACAGTTCCATCCGGGAATTTCCACATTCGCCCACGCAGCACGTCAAATCCTAGGAGGTTAGAATGTGAGGCACCCACTAACACTTCTGCCCTAGTCATTCGCTGCTCTCCCGGCAACCAGAGGTTAATTTTTGCAGTGGGGCATGTTTTTACCACACCATCAATTCCTGTGAAGTTGACTCTGCGTCGGGTGGGATTTATACCTAGAAGTTGTGCTGTTTCGTTAGTGATTGCAGACATTTGGGCTCCAGTATCAATAATAAAATTTACCAATATCTTCCGGGGTCCAACAGGAATGATAATAACGGGTTCGGAGTCTTTATGAGAGAGCCATTGAATTGCTAGTACCTGCCGGACAGGGTGGCTCACTGCCCTCCCCGGGGATAGGAGTTTTTTGGCTGGGACTCTGTCAAATCAATCAAGTTACGTTCCGGTGCAGAAGGCACAATTTTCTCACGACTTGGGGATTCTCTGGTTAGACTTTTCTCCCCAGCCACATTATTCTTTCTAGTTAGAGATTGGACTAGTGTACGGAGGTCTCCCGTAGGGACACCGTGCAAGAATTGTCGGGGCACCCCTAATTGTAGGGCTTTACGCCACAACTCATTCCGGTCCTTATCAGGCTTAAACCTTTCCTCCGATTTAGGGTTTTTAGTGTGAGTTCGGACTTGGCGAACCTTTCGGGGGTGTTCGGAGGATTTCTCACTAGTTAGGCTGGCCCAGCCCATTCGGCGCCCATATTGATCTATTTCCTGTACATATTCATTCCAGGTGGGCATGTAGTGACGACGGCCCCGCCTATGAGCACCCCGAGCCTCTCGTATACGATCTTGAGTACGAACAAGGAACGGTTTCAGGCAATCGGGAAGACCACGGATGAGAGGGGCTAATCGATCGGGGTCGATAGGGGCTGACTTTGGGGATTTCCGAAATTCCTCTCTGTCATACATGGCTTGCAGACAAGCTGCTTTCCGTACAGCCGCAAACAGATCAGAGTAGCCTGTAGCTCTAATCTCTAACGGCTCCCCCCTCTCTCGCGGATCCATACCCCCTGCCCAATAGGCTGCTCGAGCAGTTAGGGAATAATTATGATCCCCAGGCATAGTGGTTAAAAACACTCCTGGTCCCCAAGAGTCTCCTGCTTCTTCCTCACTCAGCATAATTCTGTCCCCCCCTTCAGAAGAAACTCGCCACACGTACTCAACAGCTGACTCTTCTGGTCGCCTCGAATATTTCTCCCTTATTTTTGTTAACTCGGTTGGTGTCCGTGGAACGGTACGCACAGTGGTGTGAATTTCATCATCGTCATCAACCGCAGCTTCAGTTTTAACCAGAGGACGTAAAGGAAAAACTTGGGATTTCAAAGTAAAAGTCCTTTCCTCCTCATCTTCTTCGTCATCCTCACTATTAGACAAAAAATCTCCGGTCTGGGTTCCGGAATTTGGATAACACATTAACTTACGAATCTGTTGGACCTGGGTCGAGGGCTGCATTTTATCTAAGAGCCCAGTCACCCTTTCTAATAATATTTTAAGTTGAGCATTCTGGTTTCCTAAACATTCATTCTCACTCACAAGCTTATCGACGTGAGTTCTTAATTTTTCTCCTGTCTCCTTTTGCAAGGCTAATGATGACTTCAGCACCTCATTCTCCGATTTCAGGGTTGCATATTCTACAGCTGAAATCAGATTAGGAGCAGGGGTTTCTCTAGCTTCTTGTTGTGCACAAGATAAACAGGCGCCTAACACAGCACAAATCACACCCTTGCCTTTCCCCGCTCTGAGCTTCTGTGAAACCCGACACTCTTCAATACGTTCCACCACTTTCTCTTCATCCTTCCAAAATTTTTGGGCCCACTCCTTCCCAGCCTGGGAAGGGGCACAATCATATTTTTGCAGCAGTTTATCCATGGCAATCCTGCCGACTACGCCAAATTCTGTTGCGTGAAACGGGGCCAAGCGGTTTTGGCAGAAGATAAACCCCCTTGCGTTCTAACACTCCTCACCGAGGTGGGAGGCTAGGTGCGGCTAGGTTTAAATTCTGAGTGATGCCCAATTCAGCACTATCAGTCCAATCGCGTTTAATATGTATTAAACTACTACGATTTGGATACACTAATAGTGGACTGCACCTTCAGTCTAGTCGTGCTCCTGAACTAGCACGGCCTCTCTGTAGTTTTGGTCGCGTTCAGTGAGAAAGCGGAACGACTAGCTACTTAAACAGTGCAGTTTATTTAAACAACAGATATACAGGTTCTTTAGGATTGCCGGTGATAAATACACTGTCTGCAAAGCACGTGCAAATAAAGATATTGCTAAGTATACAAACGCGCGACAAAATTATAAACAATACAGCCTGGCTATAAACGTAGGGTAGAGATTCTCTAGAGAAATTTCTAAGTCCCCGAGAAAGCGCTCGGTGTAATCGAAGTCTTACCCAAAGGCGTCCCTATGGGGGGGAAGAAAGGCTCAGCCCGTCGACTGATCCCGGAAATCAGCGGTGGAATTCTTCGCGATGGTGTCTTCCCTGACATCCCCTCTCTCTTGGGCTATTTTTATATTATTTTTTTATCTTCAAAGTGGAGTTTGAGTGACTTTAGTCATACATACTTTTATTATGATTAATGTATTCAAGGAGGAGTGTTCACACCTCGGGGGCGGATAGCCTCCGGGATGGAGGTGTGTTTTGGTACATTGTGGTGAGCAAAGTTCGCACAAAAGGACAGCATTTCATCAACATTTGACGAAAGGTTGGCTCGGGTAGCGTGTAGGCCGCTTATCAGTTCCGTAGTACCATCTCGTCCCCATATCTGCTATTCGTCACAAGGGAAGGCCACGGAACAAGCGTGTTCCGTTCCATCCCTCGTGTAGTTTCGCAAACAACCTCGCGCAGGGAATCACAGATGTTGCATTCTTCGTGTGCTAGCTGTGGCTGTATTCTACCTCAGAAGCCTCTTGATTTTATGACTTTCCTTAATGTGTGAACAATGCTGTATTTTTGTATTCTTGGCCAATTTAGTAATTATTCCACATAATCCACCCCGTGACTACAGTCACTCAAGCTCCACGATAATCAATACTGATGGGGAATATCACATGTCCTCTTATGGCGAGGGATATCAAGTGCAAATACTTCTTGCGGGGTGATTAAGCGAGTTAAGCGTTTCATCATAATCCAAAGTCTAACATGCAAAACAATTGTCAAAGCAAAGCACAATACAGTGAGTACTAGTAGAACAACAACAGGATGGAGCATCTTGTTAAAAAGTCCTGTAGCTGTCGGTGACCATCCAAAGAGGGTGTCCCACCATTCATGTCCACCGTCTCTCTTGACCCTTTCCAGTACATGGTGTATTTCTTCAACATCATGATGGACAGTAATCAGAGTTCTTTGTCCATTTTCTTGGGCCTCTTTCAACAATCGCTTCAATTCATCGTGTTGTAGCAACTTCCTCACTAGTGAGAGATTCATTCCGATAGGGGTAGGCAGCAAATCTCGAATCAATGTGTAATTAGATTGTAGCAATTGAAAAGACGTAACAGGAGCTGAATAACTGAAGTCACATCCAATGATGTTAGTAAAGTTACAAACACAAAGATTTGAGTTATTACTTATATCTACTGCTATGTCATCTACGAATACAAAAGTACAGGGAGACCTCATGCAAACACACCCTTTCCCAATATATACAAGCACAGTTTCTGGGGTTTCATCAGGTTGTATCTCAAAATGACAAACATTCTGGTTGGTGTCAAGACAAATGTCTTGTGCCTTGAGAGTATTACTCTCACAAATGAATCCTTGTTGATCTCGTGAAATGCATGCTTCAACATCAACAGTTTGCCATTTATTCTCGTTTTGTTGTGCCCACACTCTATGCTCTACCGGATGGAGTATAGCTCCATGGTGATTCAACCCCAGTGCGATGATTGGGTATATGGTGTATACTGAGGCATTGCGTATCGTTAAGACAAAAGCTGTGGCTTTGCTCTCAGTGGGATCATAGGTGAAATTAACCAGATACCACCAGGATTGAAATTTTCTCTCAAACTCAATTGCATTATCCCATATTACTTTTCGAATTTCAGTGGGCAAGGTGCCTTCTTCACCTTCCCTTATAATTGCGGCTGTCATAGATTGCATCCACAGTTGGGCTTGGATACAACTAAGGGCCAAGGAAACATTGTTTGGGGTTGTACCAAGTGCATTTGTGATCAGCTGATGGTCTTTTTCACCTGTTTCCTCCCACTGAGGCAATATATTCGATAAAAGCCATTGGTGATTTCCCAATGCTGATAGAGAGGACTGTAGAGGATGTTTTAATTTGTCTAGATCACTAGTAGTTGTGACTAGTTTGTTTGCAAGTATCTCAGCATCTATACTATTTAAGACTCCCAGTCCTGTTCCTAAGATACCAGTCACCTCTCTCTTCAGTCGTTGTGAGGTGTCAACAGTTCGCCGGCCTAACCATGCTGACCATCCTGCATAAGATGTACTCAGGAATGGTGAGCAGGTGGGTTTGATCGCAGAGATATTAATCTGCATTGACAATTCTACTCGTTTGAGGGAATATGTTGGGTTAAACGGTATTTGTTGTTGACCTGTGTGTTTAATGGCATAAGGGCCAATGTTAAAGGTGTAAGGAGTTAGACTAATGGAGGGCTGAGTAGCTACACCCTTGAAAGTTTGTGGGGGTGTAGGTTTTGGGTTCATTTCAACAGGTTCAGATGTATTTGAGTCAATCATAAATTCAAATAACAATTCCGTGCCCCTGTAGCCCCAAATACAATATACTATGATAGGTTTGATAAAGGTGAAGTTGTGCCAGCAATCTGAGTTTGGCTCTATAATTTTGTAACAATCAATCAGTGTTATGTTTGTCCGGTTTAGTAGAGTCTACATGGATGGTTTCAATTACAGTTGGTCTATGGTGAGCAGACCCATTGATTACTCGGCAGCTAATTTGTATTTTCTTTCCTGGGACGGCTTCAAGCTTAGCCATTTGGAGTGAGTCTTTCCAACTCCATTTATCTCTGGAATATACTTCACTTCCTTGTATAACCAGAGTGGAGAGATTTAAATCCCTCATGTTTTCTAGTGTCTCAGTGCTTGCAGTGTATCGTGACAGTGCATTATCCCAAAGCTCATCATCAAGGGGCAGATTCTTAAGTCCGCTCAATAAGGTGTCATTATCGGGGGTTTCAGATAGTGGCAGTGGAACCAGACTAGTCTGTGGAGTTGAGTCAGGTTCGACTTTATCTATGCTTTGATCTATCTCATGTTTTGAAAACACCTCATTTTCATGTAGGACTACAGTGGCCAGGCTCAATTTTCCTTTTCCTGTTCCTGCCATCGCATTGTGTTTTACATAAGCTTGAGACCACGGCCATTCTGGGTCTCTTTGACTACAAACAACAGGGAGTAAAGAGATAAAACTGAATAGCATCAATTCCATCTGCCAATTCGTCATTCTAAAATTTAGGCCTCCAGATGGCCATACATAACAAAAATAATATTATTGCCAGGATCAATGTCAGGATTCCCTGGAGACACTCGAGGTTAGCGTAGGCCAATGCGTCTGTCCACGTACAGTTCTTCCGAGGTTCCTGTAAGACACAAAGGAAAAGAAAATCTGCTCGGTCTCATTTGACCGACGGGGTTAAAAAGAGGGCGAGATCCACCGGGTGCTGATCCGGTGTATCTTCCCTGAACAGTCTTTGGCTTCCCGTGCATGGGGGTTTTTGGGAGTAGCTAACACCATTGGTACTGTGCCAATTTGAGGCATTTTCACTAACACAGGTTGCCCAGGGTGAAATTGTCCCAGGTATTTTCGTGGTTCATTGGGAACTTTTGGAGTGATGATATCAGCAGATACACAGAAAGCTTTCATTTTAGGACAGCCATCTCCACTCCATCTGTTATTTAATTGATAGATGGCATCATCCAATGGCAAATGCCAACCAGGTTCATGAGTTTTTGCAAAACGCTTAACCAATCCATTGGTGCGTTCAACAATGCCATTAGCCTGAGGATAATAGGGAGTATGAAATACCCATCGAATCCCTTCTTCTTTGGCCCAATCTTGTACCACTGTAGCGGTAAAGTGTGAACCGTTATCACTTTGGATTTCCTCAGGAAGGGGAAGTGTGCTGAACCACCCTTTTAGGCCTTTCACTGTGTTGTTCCCGGTAGCTGATTTGAAGCTGGTGGCCATAGCGAGGCCAGAGATAATCTCCACTCCGACTAGGACGTATCTTTTCTCACCTGATGATCTCAAGGGCCCAATATAATCAATTTGCCATGAATGCCACAATGTTTTCTTGTCCCGAATGTGTAAAGGAGGCGCCTTACTCGGATGATCTTTATTGAGTCGTAGGCGACATTGTGAACAGGCGGTTACTACTTGTTCACACAGCTTAACCGACACAGGCCACCCCCGGGCTAGACCTTCCTGATACAGATCAGCACGGCCTGTATGGCCACGCTTAATATGTAACCATTCGAGTAAGCGTTCCCATTCCCGACCATCATCTACAATGTCAATTTGCTGCAACCGCGTGAGGCTATCTACCTGTTGGTTGAATTGAGCAGTGATCGAGTTCGAACGATCATGGCCTTTTACCCAACCAACGTGCAATGTTCTCTGTCCTCCCATTTCCAACAGTTGCTTCCAACTCTCTGTCTCCCAGATTGGGACTCTATTCACCTGCCAATCATTGGCTGCCCAGTGTCCAATCCATTCAGTGGCTCCTTTAAAAACAGCATATGAGTCAGTGTAAATGTAAGTAGCCCCACGTTGTGCAGCTAGTAGGACGGCTCTGAGTTCCCCTACTTGTGCGCTACCTTCTCCTGTTTCAATTGCTCTTTCCCCCGTTGCTACTTCCAGTGCTACGGCCTTGTATTTCCACTTATTGTTCTCACGGTGAGATGACGCATCAGTAAACCACACTCCTGTAAGATCACTGCCTTCTTTCAGAGGAGGTGCTTCTTGGATTGGAGATGGTCTGTTTGGTGGGGATTGGAACAATAGGGCACCATCTATATCCTTCTGGAGCTTGGATACTTTGATACTACCTTCAGAGATTGGCATGATATCATTAATGCCTTCTAAATAAGCATACCACTTTCGAACTGTGGGTTTCTGGGCAATGCCGGCTGGTGGTGCTGTCCCTTTACGGACCACATCTAGGAGACGAAAAGGGCCCCGAACAATCACGCTCTGTTCTCTCCTTATCTGCTCTGCTCGTTGCAATGCTCGCACCAGGGACAGTAAACCCTTCTCTAGGTCTGAATATCTGCTCTCAGTATCATTAAAGGAGTGAGAGCTAAATTCTAATGGTCTCTCCGGTCCTGCTGGTCCCTTTTGCCATAAGTTACAATGAGAGCCATGTTCGCTGGACCCCCATTCTACATGGACAGGGTCAGTTGGATGTATGGGGCCAAGTTGTTGGAATAACCTTAGCTCTTTTATTAGCAATTCCAGTGCATTAGTATGTTGTTCAGTCCACTCCCAGGATTTACCTTTTTTGAGCAAACAATAAAGGGGGCGAGCAATGATGGAAAAGCCAGGGATGTGTTTACGCCAATAACTTAAAGTTCCCAGAACTTGCTGTAACTCCTTCGTGCTGGAAGGATTCTGTCCATGTTCTATTTTTTTCAGGGTATCCTGAGGGACAGAAGCAGCTCCCTTAATCCACCAGACCCCCAGGAATTTAACTTCCTGTGCAGGTCCCTGACATTTTGAGTCTGGAATTTCCAATCCCAAATCTGATAATGTTTTTCGGATGTTTTGCATCATGTCTTGTACACTTTCTTGGCTCTCTCCCCCCCTATTAAGATGTCGTCAATATATTGGTATACTGTACATCCCTGTGAAACAGGAATCTCTGATAGCGCTTTAGCTAAAGCATTATGAGCAATGGTGGGGGAATGTTTGTATCCTTGTGGAAGTCGGTTAAAGGTATATTGGACTCCTTTCCACGTGAATGCAAACTGCGCTTTGTCTTGCTCAAGGAGGGGAATCATAAAAAACATGTCTTTTACATCTAAGGCAGCCATCCAAGGATGGGCAGCTCCTTTTATCATTGTCACAATTTCCGCGATACTCGGAACCGCAGCGGTCAGGGGTGCAGTGTTGGCGTTTAACTTTCGGTAATCTACTGTGAAACGCCATTGCCCGGTTGGTTTCTTTACTGGCCACACCGGTGAATTATAAGGCGAGTGAGTCCTCTTAATGATGTTTCTTTTTTCTAAATCTGATACCACCCCGTCTGCTCCTGCAAGTGCAGCTGCAGGCAGTGGGTACTGTCGGACGTTGGTAATTTTAGAGGGAGGCAAAGGTATAGATGTTTCTAATAGGCCCAGTTTAACTGTGTCTAATCCTTTTTTGCGTCCTGCAAAACTCCACGCAGTTCCATCCGGGAATTTCCACATTCGCCCACGCAGCACGTCAAATCCTAGGAGGTTAGAATGTGAGGCACCCACTAACACTTCTGCCCTAGTCATTCGCTGCTCTCCCGGCAACCAGAGGTTAATTTTTGCAGTGGGGCATGTTTTTACCACACCATCAATTCCTGTGAAGTTGACTCTGCGTCGGGTGGGATTTATACCTAGAAGTTGTGCTGTTTCGTTAGTGATTGCAGACATTTGGGCTCCAGTATCAATAATAAAATTTACCAATATCTTCCGGGGTCCAACAGGAATGATAATAACGGGTTCGGAGTCTTTATGAGAGAGCCATTGAATTGCTAGTACCTGCCGGACAGGGTGGCTCACTGCCCTCCCCGGGGATAGGAGCTTTTTGGCTGGGACTCTGTCAAATCAATCAAGTTACGTTCCGGTGCAGAAGGCACAATTTTCTCACGACTTGGGGATTCTCTGGTTAGACTTTTCTCCCCAGCCACATTATTCTTTCTAGTTAGAGATTGGACTAGTGTACGGAGGTCTCCCGTAGGGACACCGTGCAAGAATTGTCGGGGCACCCCTAATTGTAGGGCTTTACGCCACAACTCATTCCGGTCCTTATCAGGCTTAAACCTTTCCTCCGATTTAGGGTTTTTAGTGTGAGTTCGGACTTGGCGAACCTTTCGGGGGTGTTCGGAGGATTTCTCACTAGTTAGGCTGGCCCAGCCCATTCGGCGCCCATATTGATCTATTTCCTGTACATATTCATTCCAGGTGGGCATGTAGTGACGACGGCCCCGCCTATGAGCACCCCGAGCCTCTCGTATACGATCTTGAGTACGAACAAGGAACGGTTTCAGGCAATCGGGAAGACCACGGATGAGAGGGGCTAATCGATCGGGGTCGATAGGGGCTGACTTTGGGGATTTCCGAAATTCCTCTCTGTCATACATGGCTTGCAGACAAGCTGCTTTCCGTACAGCCGCAAACAGATCAGAGTAGCCTGTAGCTCTAATCTCTAACGGCTCCCCCCTCTCTCGCGGATCCATACCCCCTGCCCAATAGGCTGCTCGAGCAGTTAGGGAATAATTATGATCCCCAGGCATAGTGGTTAAAAACACTCCTGGTCCCCAAGAGTCTCCTGCTTCTTCCTCACTCAGCATAATTCTGTCCCCCCCTTCAGAAGAAACTCGCCACACGTACTCAACAGCTGACTCTTCTGGTCGCCTCGAATATTTCTCCCTTATTTTTGTTAACTCGGTTGGTGTCCGTGGAACGGTACGCACAGTGGTGTGAATTTCATCATCGTCATCAACCGCAGCTTCAGTTTTAACCAGAGGACGTAAAGGAAAAACTTGGGATTTCAAAGTAAAAGTCCTTTCCTCCTCATCTTCTTCGTCATCCTCACTATTAGACAAAAAATCTCCGGTCTGGGTTCCGGAATTTGGATAACACATTAACTTACGAATCTGTTGGACCTGGGTCGAGGGCTGCATTTTATCTAAGAGCCCAGTCACCCTTTCTAATAATATTTTAAGTTGAGCATTCTGGTTTCCTAAACATTCATTCTCACTCACAAGCTTATCGACGTGAGTTCTTAATTTTTCTCCTGTCTCCTTTTGCAAGGCTAATGATGACTTCAGCACCTCATTCTCCGATTTCAGGGTTGCATATTCTACAGCTGAAATCAGATTAGGAGCAGGGGTTTCTCTAGCTTCTTGTTGTGCACAAGATAAACAGGCGCCTAACACAGCACAAATCACACCCTTGCCTTTCCCCGCTCTGAGCTTCTGTGAAACCCGACACTCTTCAATACGTTCCACCACTTTCTCTTCATCCTTCCAAAATTTTTGGGCCCACTCCTTCCCAGCCTGGGAAGGGGCACAATCATATTTTTGCAGCAGTTTATCCATGGCAATCCTGCCGACTACGCCAAATTCTGTTGCGTGAAACGGGGCCAAGCGGTTTTGGCAGAAGATAAACCCCCTTGCGTTCTAACACTCCTCACCGAGGTGGGAGGCTAGGTGCGGCTAGGTTTAAATTCTGAGTGATGCCCAATTCAGCACTATCAGTCCAATCGCGTTTAATATGTATTAAACTACTACGATTTGGATACACTAATAGTGGACTGCACCTTCAGTCTAGTCGTGCTCCTGAACTAGCACGGCCTCTCTGTAGTTTTGGTCGCGTTCAGTGAGAAAGCGGAACGACTAGCTACTTAAACAGTGCAGTTTATTTAAACAACAGATATACAGGTTCTTTAGGATTGCCGGTGATAAATACACTGTCTGCAAAGCACGTGCAAATAAAGATATTGCTAAGTATACAAACGCGCGACAAAATTATAAACGATACAGCCTGGCTATAAACGTAGGGTAGAGATTCTCTAGAGAAATTTCTAAGTCCCCGAGAAAGCGCTCGGTGTAATCGAAGTCTTACCCAAAGGCGTCCCTATGGGGGGGAAGAAAGGCTCAGCCCGTCGACTGATCCCGGAAATCAGCGGTGGAATTCTTCGCGATGGTGTCTTCCCTGACATCCCCTCTCTCTTGGGCTATTTTTATATTATTTTTTTATCTTCAAAGTGGAGTTTGAGTGACTTTAGTCATACATACTTTTATTATGATTAATGTATTCAAGGAGGAGTGTTCACACCTCGGGGGCGGATAGCCTCCGGGATGGAGGTGTGTTTTGGTACATTGTGGTGAGCAAAGTTCGCACAAAAGGACAGCATTTCATCAACATTTGACGAAATGTTGGCTCGGGTAGCGTGTAGGCCGCTTATCAGTTCCGTAGTACCATCTCGTCCCCATATCTGCTATTCGTCACAAGGGAAGGCCACGGAACAAGCGTGTTCCGTTCCATCCCTCGTGTAGTTTCGCAAACAACCTCGCGCAGGGAATCACAGATGTTGCATTCTTCGTGTGCTAGCTGTGGCTGTATTCTACCTCAGAAGCCTCTTGATTTTATGACTTTCCTTAATGTGTGAACAATGCTGTATTTTTGTATTCTTGGCCAATTTAGTAATTATTCCACATAATCCACCCCGTGACTACAGTCACTCAAGCTCCACGATAATCAATACTGATGGGGAATATCACATGTCCTCTTATGGCGAGGGATATCAAGTGCAAATACTTCTTGCGGGGTGATTAAGCGAGTTAAGCGTTTCATCATAATCCAAAGTCTAACATGCAAAACAATTGTCAAAGCAAAGCACAATACAGTGAGTACTAGTAGAACAACAACAGGATGGAGCATCTTGTTAAAAAGTCCTGTAGCTGTCGGTGACCATCCAAAGAGGGTGTCCCACCATTCATGTCCACCGTCTCTCTTGACCCTTTCCAGTACATGGTGTATTTCTTCAACATCATGATGGACAGTAATCAGAGTTCTTTGTCCATTTTCTTGGGCCTCTTTCAACAATCGCTTCAATTCATCGTGTTGTAGCAACTTCCTCACTAGTGAGAGATTCATTCCGATAGGGGTAGGCAGCAAATCTCGAATCAATGTGTAATTAGATTGTAGCAATTGAAAAGACGTAACAGGAGCTGAATAACTGAAGTCACATCCAATGATGTTAGTAAAGTTACAAACACAAAGATTTGAGTTATTACTTATATCTACTGCTATGTCATCTACGAATACAAAAGTACAGGGAGACCTCATGCAAACACACCCTTTCCCAATATATACAAGCACAGTTTCTGGGGTTTCATCAGGTTGTATCTCAAAATGACAAACATTCTGGTTGGTGTCAAGACAAATGTCTTGTGCCTTGAGAGTATTACTCTCACAAATGAATCCTTGTTGATCTCGTGAAATGCATGCTTCAACATCAACAGTTTGCCATTTATTCTCGTTTTGTTGTGCCCACACTCTATGCTCTACCGGATGGAGTATAGCTCCATGGTGATTCAACCCCAGTGCGATGATTGGGTATATGGTGTATACTGAGGCATTGCGTATCGTTAAGACAAAAGCTGTGGCTTTGCTCTCAGTGGGATCATAGGTGAAATTAACCAGATACCACCAGGATTGAAATTTTCTCTCAAACTCAATTGCATTATCCCATATTACTTTTCGAATTTCAGTGGGCAAGGTGCCTTCTTCACCTTCCCTTATAATTGCGGCTGTCATAGATTGCATCCACAGTTGGGCTTGGATACAACTAAGGGCCAAGGAAACATTGTTTGGGGTTGTACCAAGTGCATTTGTGATCAGCTGATGGTCTTTTTCACCTGTTTCCTCCCACTGAGGCAATATATTTGATAAAAGCCATTGGTGATTTCCCAATGCTGATAGAGAGGACTGTAGAGGATGTTTTAATTTGTCTAGAGCACTAGTAGTTGTGACTAGTTTGTTTGCAAGTATCTCAGCATCTGTACTATTTAAGACTCCCAGTCCTGTTCCTAAGATACCAGTCACCTCTCTCTTCAGTCGTTGTGAGGTGTCAACAGTTCGCCGGCCTAACCATGCTGACCATCCTGCATAAGATGTACTCAGGAATGGTGAGCAGGTGGGTTTGATCGCAGAGATATTAATCTGCATTGACAATTCTACTCGTTTGAGGGAATATGTTGGGTTAAACGGTATTTGTTGTTGACCTGTGTGTTTAATGGCATAAGGGCCAATGTTAAAGGTGTAAGGAGTTAGACTAATGGAGGGCTGAGTAGCTACACCCTTGAAAGTTTGTGGGGGTGTAGGTTTTGGGTTCATTTCAACAGGTTCAGATGTATTTGAGTCAATCATAAATTCAAATAACAATTCCGTGCCCCTGTAGCCCCAAATACAATATACTATGATAGGTTTGATAAAGGTGAAGTTGTGCCAGCAATCTGAGTTTGACTCTATAATTTTGTAACAATCAATCAGTGTTATGTTTGTCCGGTTTAGTAGAGTCTACATGGATGGTTTCAATTACAGTTGGTCTATGGTGAGCAGACCCATTGATTACTCGGCAGCTAATTTGTATTTTCTTTCCTGGGACGGCTTCAAGCTTAGCCATTTGGAGTGAGTCTTTCCAACTCCATTTATCTCTGGAATATACTTCACTTCCTTGTATAACCAGAGTGGAGAGATTTAAATCCCTCATGTTTTCTAGTGTCTCAGTGCTTGCAGTGTATCGTGACAGTGCATTATCCCAAAGCTCATCATCAAGGGGCAGATTCTTAAGTCCGCTCAATAAGGTGTCATTATCGGGGGTTTCAGATAGTGGCAGTGGAACCAGACTAGTCTGTGGAGTTGAGTCAGGTTCGACTTTATCTATGCTTTGATCTATCTCATGTTTTGAAAACACCTCATTTTCATGTAGGACTACAGTGGCCAGGCTCAATTTTCCTTTTCCTGTTCCTGCCATCGCATTGTGTTTTACATAAGCTTGAGACCACGGCCATTCTGGGTCTCTTTGACTACAAACAACAGGGAGTAAAAAGATAAAACTGAATAGCATCAATTCCATCTGCCAATTCGTCATTCTAAAATTTAGGCCTCCAGATGGCCATACATAACAAAAATAATATTATTGCCAGGATCAATGTCAGGATTCCCTGGAGACACTCGAGGTTAGCGTAGGCCAATGCGTCTGTCCACGTACAGTTCTTCCGAGGTTCCTGTAAGACACAAAGGAAAAGAAAATCTGCTCGGTCTCATTTGACCGACGGGGTTAAAAAGAGGGCGAGATCCACCGGGTGCTGATCCGATGTATCTTCCCTGAACAGTCTTTGGCTTCCCGTGCATGGGGGTTTTTGGGAGTAGCTAACACCATTGGTACTGTGCCAATTTGAGGCATTTTCACTAACACAGGTTGCCCAGGGTGAAATTGTCCCAGGTATTTTCGTGGTTCATTGGGAACTTTTGGAGTGATGATATCAGCAGATACACAGAAAGCTTTCATTTTAGGACAGCCATCTCCACTCCATCTGTTATTTAATTGATAGATGGCATCATCCAATGGCAAATGCCAACCAGGTTCATGAGTTTTTGCAAAACGCTTAACCAATCCATTGGTGCGTTCAACAATGCCATTAGCCTGAGGATAATAGGGAGTATGAAATACCCATCGAATCCCTTCTTCTTTGGCCCAATCTTGTACCACTGTAGCGGTAAAGTGTGAACCGTTATCACTTTGGATTTCCTCAGGAAGGGGAAGTGTGCTGAACCACCCTTTTAGGCCTTTCACTGTGTTGTTCCCGGTAGCTGATTTGAAGCTGGTGGCCATAGCGAGGCCAGAGATAATCTCCACTCCGACTAGGACGTATCTTTTCTCACCTGATGATCTCAAGGGCCCAATATAATCAATTTGCCATGAATGCCACAATGTTTTCTTGTCCCGAATGTGTAAAGGAGGCGCCTTACTCGGATGATCTTTATTGAGTCGTAGGCGACATTGTGAACAGGCGGTTACTACTTGTTCACACAGCTTAACCGACACAGGCCACCCCCGGGCTAGACCTTCCTGATACAGATCAGCACGGCCTGTATGGCCACGCTTAATATGTAACCATTCGAGTAAGCGTTCCCATTCCCGACCATCATCTACAATGTCAATTTGCTGCAACCGCGTGAGGCTATCTACCTGTTGGTTGAATTGAGCAGTGATCGAGTTCGAACGATCATGGCCTTTTACCCAACCAATGTGCAATGTTCTCTGTCCTCCCATTTCCAACAGTTGCTTCCAACTCTCTGTCTCCCAGATTGGGACTCTATTCACCTGCCAATCATTGGCTGCCCAGTGTCCAATCCATTCAGTGGCTCCTTTAAAAACAGCATATGAGTCAGTGTAAATGTAAGTAGCCCCACGTTGTGCAGCTAGTAGGACGGCTCTGAGTTCCCCTACTTGTGCGCTACCTTCTCCTGTTTCAATTGCTCTTTCCCCCGTTGCTACTTCCAGTGCTACGGCCTTGTATTTCCACTTATTGTTCTCACGGTGAGATGACGCATCAGTAAACCACACTCCTGTAAGATCACTGCCTTCTTTCAGAGGAGGTGCTTCTTGGATTGGAGATGGTCTGTTTGGTGGGGATTGGAACAATAGGGCACCATCTATATCCTTCTGGAGCTTGGATACTTTGATACTACCTTCAGAGATTGGCATGATATCATTAATGCCTTCTAAATAAGCATACCACTTTCGAACTGTGGGTTTCTGGGCAATGCCGGCTGGTGGTGCTGTCCCTTTACGGACCACATCTAGGAGACGAAAAGGGCCCCGAACAATCACGCTCTGTTCTCTCCTTATCTGCTCTGCTCGTTGCAATGCTCGCACCAGGGACAGTAAACCCTTCTCTAGGTCTGAATATCTGCTCTCAGTATCATTAAAGGAGTGAGAGCTAAATTCTAATGGTCTCTCCGGTCCTGCTGGTCCCTTTTGCCATAAGTTACAATGAGAACCATGTTCGCTGGACCCCCATTCTACATGGACAGGGTCAGTTGGATGTATGGGGCCAAGTTGTTGGAATAACCTTAGCTCTTTTATTAGCAATTCCAGTGCATTAGTATGTTGTTCAGTCCACTCCCAGGATTTACCTTTTTTGAGCAAACAATAAAGGGGGCGAGCAATGATGGAAAAGCCAGGGATGTGTTTACGCCAATAACTTAAAGTTCCCAGAACTTGCTGTAACTCCTTCGTGCTGGAAGGATTCTGTCCATGTTCTATTTTTTTCAGGGTATCCTGAGGGACAGAAGCAGCTCCCTTAATCCACCAGACCCCCAGGAATTTAACTTCCTGTGCAGGTCCCTGACATTTTGAGTCTGGAATTTCCAATCCCAAATCTGATAATGTTTTTCGGATGTTTTGCATCATGTCTTGTACACTTTCTTGGCTCTCTCCCCCCCTATTAAGATGTCGTCAATATATTGGTATACTGTACATCCCTGTGAAACAGGAATCTCTGATAGCGCTTTAGCTAAAGCATTATGAGCAATGGTGGGGGAATGTTTGTATCCCTGTGGAAGTCGGTTAAAGGTATATTGGACTCCTTTCCACGTGAATGCAAACTGCGCTTTGTCTTGCTCAAGGAGGGGAATCATAAAAAACATGTCTTTTACATCTAAGGCAGCCATCCAAGGATGGGCAGCTCCTTTTATCATTGTCACAATTTCCGCGATACTCGGAACCGCAGCGGTCAGGGGTGCAGTGTTGGCGTTTAACTTTCGGTAATCTACTGTGAAACGCCATTGCCCGGTTGGTTTCTTTACTGGCCACACCGGTGAATTATAAGGCGAGTGAGTCCTCTGAATGATGTTTCTTTTTTCTAAATCTGATACCACCCCGTCTGCTCCTGCAAGTGCAGCTGCAGGCAGTGGGTACTGTCGGACGTTGGTAATTTTAGAGGGAGGCAAAGGTATAGATGTTTCTAATAGGCCCAGTTTAACTGTGTCTAATCCTTTTTTGCGTCCTGCAAAACTCCACGCAGTTCCATCCGGGAATTTCCACATTCGCCCACGCAGCACGTCAAATCCTAGGAGGTTAGAATGTGAGGCACCCACTAACACTTCTGCCCTAGTCATTCGCTGCTCTCCCGGCAACCAGAGGTTAATTTTTGCAGTGGGGCATGTTTTTACCACACCATCAATTCCTGTGAAGTTGACTCTGCGTCGGGTGGGATTTATACCTAGAAGTTGTGCTGTTTCGTTAGTGATTGCAGACATTTGGGCTCCAGTATCAATAATAAAATTTACCAATATCTTCCGGGGTCCAACAGGAATGATAATAACGGGTTCGGAGTCTTTATGAGAGAGCCATTGAATTGCTAGTACCTGCCGGACAGGGTGGCTCACTGCCCTCCCCGGGGATAGGAGTTTTTTGGCTGGGACTCTGTCAAATCAATCAAGTTACGTTCCGGTGCAGAAGGCACAATTTTCTCACGACTTGGGGATTCTCTGGTTAGACTTTTCTCCCCAGCCACATTATTCTTTCTAGTTAGAGATTGGACTAGTGTACGGAGGTCTCCCGTAGGGACACCGTGCAAGAATTGTCGGGGCACCCCTAATTGTAGGGCTTTACGCCACAACTCATTCCGGTCCTTATCAGGCTTAAACCTTTCCTCCGATTTAGGGTTTTTAGTGTGAGTTCGGACTTGGCGAACCTTTCGGGGGTGTTCGGAGGATTTCTCACTAGTTAGGCTGGCCCAGCCCATTCGGCGCCCATATTGATCTATTTCCTGTACATATTCATTCCAGGTGGGCATGTAGTGACGACGGCCCCGCCTATGAGCACCCCGAGCCTCTCGTATACGATCTTGAGTACGAACAAGGAACGGTTTCAGGCAATCGGGAAGACCACGGATGAGAGGGGCTAATCGATCGGGGTCGATAGGGGCTGACATTGGGGATTTCCGAAATTCCTCTCTGTCATACATGGCTTGCAGACAAGCTGCTTTCCGTACAGCCGCAAACAGATCAGAGTAGCCTGTAGCTCTAATCTCTAACGGCTCCCCCCTCTCTCGCGGATCCATACCCCCTGCCCAATAGGCTGCTCGAGCAGTTAGGGAATAATTATGATCCCCAGGCATAGTGGTTAAAAACACTCCTGGTCCCCAAGAGTCTCCTGCTTCTTCCTCACTCAGCATAATTCTGTCCCCCCCTTCAGAAGAAACTCGCCACACGTACTCAACAGCTGACTCTTCTGGTCGCCTCGAATATTTCTCCCTTATTTTTGTTAACTCGGTTGGTGTCCGTGGAACGGTACGCACAGTGGTGTGAATTTCATCATCGTCATCAACCGCAGCTTCAGTTTTAACCAGAGGACGTAAAGGAAAAACTTGGGATTTCAAAGTAAAAGTCCTTTCCTCCTCATCTTCTTCGTCATCCTCACTATTAGACAAAAAATCTCCGGTCTGGGTTCCGGAATTTGGATAACACATTAACTTACGAATCTGTTGGACCTGGGTCGAGGGCTGCATTTTATCTAAGAGCCCAGTCACCCTTTCTAATAATATTTTAAGTTGAGCATTCTGGTTTCCTAAACATTCATTCTCACTCACAAGCTTATCGACGTGAGTTCTTAATTTTTCTCCTGTCTCCTTTTGCAAGGCTAATGATGACTTCAGCACCTCATTCTCCGATTTCAGGGTTGCATATTCTACAGCTGAAATCAGATTAGGAGCAGGGGTTTCTCTAGCTTCTTGTTGTGCACAAGATAAACAGGCGCCTAACGCAGCACAAATCACACCCTTGCCTTTCCCCGCTCTGAGCTTCTGTGAAACCCGACACTCTTCAATACGTTCCACCACTTTCTCTTCATCCTTCCAAAATTTTTGGGCCCACTCCTTCCCAGCCTGGGAAGGGGCACAATCATATTTTTGCAGCAGTTTATCCATGGCAATCCTGCCGACTACGCCAAATTCTGTTGCGTGAAACGGGGCCAAGCGGTTTTGGCAGAAGATAAACCCCCTTGCGTTCTAACACTCCTCACCGAGGTGGGAGGCTAGGTGCGGCTAGGTTTAAATTCTGAGTGATGCCCAATTCAGCACTATCAGTCCAATCGCGTTTAATATGTATTAAACTACTACGATTTGGATACACTAATAGTGGACTGCACCTTCAGTCTAGTCGTGCTCCTGAACTAGCACGGCCTCTCTGTAGTTTTGGTCGCGTTCAGTGAGAAAGCGGAACGACTAGCTACTTAAACAGTGCAGTTTATTTAAACAACAGATATACAGGTTCTTTAGGATTGCCGGTGATAAATACACTGTCTGCAAAGCACGTGCAAATAAAGATATTGCTAAGTATACAAACGCGCGACAAAATTATAAACGATACAGCCTGGCTATAAACGTAGGGTAGAGATTCTCTAGAGAAATTTCTAAGTCCCCGAGAAAGCGCTCGGTGTAATCGAAGTCTTACCCAAAGGCGTCCCTATGGGGGGGAAGAAAGGCTCAGCCCGTCGACTGATCCCGGAAATCAGCGGTGGAATTCTTCGCGATGGTGTCTTCCCTGACATCCCCTCTCTCTTGGGCTATTTTTATATTATTTTTTTATCTTCAAAGTGGAGTTTGAGTGACTTTAGTCATACATACTTTTATTATGATTAATGTATTCAAGGAGGAGTGTTCACACCTCGGGGGCGGATAGCCTCCGGGATGGAGGTGTGTTTTGGTACATTGTGGTGAGCAAAGTTCGCACAAAAGGACAGCATTTCATCAACATTTGACGAAAGGTTGGCTCGGGTAGCGTGTAGGCCGCTTATCAGTTCCGTAGTACCATCTCGTCCCCATATCTGCTATTCGTCACAAGGGAAGGCCACGGAACAAGCGTGTTCCGTTCCATCCCTCGTGTAGTTTCGCAAACAGCCTCGCGCAGGGAATCACAGATGTTGCATTCTTCGTGTGCTAGCTGTGGCTGTATTCTACCTCAGAAGCCTCTTGATTTTATGACTTTCCTTAATGTGTGAACAATGCTGTATTTTTGTATTCTTGGCCAATTTAGTAATTATTCCACATAATCCACCCCGTGACTACAGTCACTCAAGCTCCACGATAATCAATACTGATGGGGAATATCACACGTCCTCTTATGGCGAGGGATATCAAGTGCAAATACTTCTTGCGGGGTGATTAAGCGAGTTAAGCGTTTCATCATAATCCAAAGTCTAACATGCAAAACAATTGTCAAAGCAAAGCACAATACAGTGAGTACTAGTAGAACAACAACAGGATGGAGCATCTTGTTAAAAAGTCCTGTAGCTGTCGGTGACCATCCAAAGAGGGTGTCCCACCATTCATGTCCACCGTCTCTCTTGACCCTTTCCAGTACATGGTGTATTTCTTCAACATCATGATGGACAGTAATCAGAGTTCTTTGTCCATTTTCTTGGGCCTCTTTCAACAATCGCTTCAATTCATCGTGTTGTAGCAACTTCCTCACTAGTGAGAGATTCATTCCGATAGGGGTAGGCAGCAAATCTCGAATCAATGTGTAATTAGATTGTAGCAATTGAAAAGACGTAACAGGAGCTGAATAACTGAAGTCACATCCAATGATGTTAGTAAAGTTACAAACACAAAGATTTGAGTTATTACTTATATCTACTGCTATGTCATCTACGAATACAAAAGTACAGGGAGACCTCATGCAAACACACCCTTTCCCAATATATACAAGCACAGTTTCTGGGGTTTCATCAGGTTGTATCTCAAAATGACAAACATTCTGGTTGGTGTCAAGACAAATGTCTTGTGCCTTGAGAGTATTACTCTCACAAATGAATCCTTGTTGATCTCGTGAAATGCATGCTTCAACATCAACAGTTTGCCATTTATTCTCGTTTTGTTGTGCCCACACTCTATGCTCTACCGGATGGGGTATAGCTCCATGGTGATTCAACCCCAGTGCGATGATTGGGTATATGGTGTATACTGAGGCATTGCGTATCGTTAAGACAAAAGCTGTGGCTTTGCTCTCAGTGGGATCATAGGTGAAATTAACCAGATACCACCAGGATTGAAATTTTCTCTCAAACTCAATTGCATTATCCCATATTACTTTTCGAATTTCAGTGGGCAAGGTGCCTTCTTCACCTTCCCTTATAATTGCGGCTGTCATAGATTGCATCCACAGTTGGGCTTGGATACAACTAAGGGCCAAGGAAACATTGTTTGGGGTTGTACCAAGTGCATTTGTGATCAGCTGATGGTCTTTTTCACCTGTTTCCTCCCACTGAGGCAATATATTCGATAAAAGCCATTGGTGATTTCCCAATGCTGATAGAGAGGACTGTAGAGGATGTTTTAATTTGTCTAGAGCACTAGTAGTTGTGACTAGTTTGTTTGCAAGTATCTCAGCATCTGTACTATTTAAGACTCCCAGTCCTGTTCCTAAGATACCAGTCACCTCTCTCTTCAGTCGTTGTGAGGTGTCAACAGTTCGCCGGCCTAACCATGCTGACCATCCTGCATAAGATGTACTCAGGAATGGTGAGCAGGTGGGTTTGATCGCAGAGATATTAATCTGCATTGACAATTCTACTCGTTTGAGGGAATATGTTGGGTTAAACGGTATTTGTTGTTGACCTGTGTGTTTAATGGCATAAGGGCCAATGTTAAAGGTGTAAGGAGTTAGACTAATGGAGGGCTGAGTAGCTACACCCTTGAAAGTTTGTGGGGGTGTAGGTTTTGGGTTCATTTCAACAGGTTCAGATGTATTTGAGTCAATCATAAATTCAAATAACAATTCCGTGCCCCTGTAGCCCCAAATACAATATACTATGATAGGTTTGATAAAGGTGAAGTTGTGCCAGCAATCTGAGTTTGGCTCTATAATTTTGTAACAATCAATCAGTGTTATGTTTGTCCGGTTTAGTAGAGTCTACATGGATGGTTTCAATTACAGTTGGTCTATGGTGAGCAGACCCATTGATTACTCGGCAGCTAATTTGTATTTTCTTTCCTGGGACGGCTTCAAGCTTAGCCATTTGGAGTGAGTCTTTCCAACTCCATTTATCTCTGGAATATACTTCACTTCCTTGTATAACCAGAGTGGAGAGATTTAAATCCCTCATGTTTTCTAGTGTCTCAGTGCTTGCAGTGTATCGTGACAGTGCATTATCCCAAAGCTCATCATCAAGGGGCAGATTCTTAAGTCCGCTCAATAAGGTGTCATTATCGGGGGTTTCAGATAGTGGCAGTGGAACCAGACTAGTCTGTGGAGTTGAGTCAGGTTCGACTTTATCTATGCTTTGATCTATCTCATGTTTTGAAAACACCTCATTTTCATGTAGGACTACAGTGGCCAGGCTCAATTTTCCTTTTCCTGTTCCTGCCATCGCATTGTGTTTTACATAAGCTTGAGACCACGGCCATTCTGGGTCTCTTTGACTACAAACAACAGGGAGTAAAAAGATAAAACTGAATAGCATCAATTCCATCTGCCAATTCGTCATTCTAAAATTTAGGCCTCCAGATGGCCATACATAACAAAAATAATATTATTGCCAGGATCAATGTCAGGATTCCCTGGAGACACTCGAGGTTAGCGTAGGCCAATGCGTCTGTCCACGTACAGTTCTTCCGAGGTTCCTGTAAGACACAAAGGAAAAGAAAATCTGCTCGGTCTCATTTGACCGACGGGGTTAAAAAGAGGGCGAGATCCACCGGGTGCTGATCCGGTGTATCTTCCCTGAACAGTCTTTGGCTTCCCGTGCATGGGGGTTTTTGGGAGTAGCTAACACCATTGGTACTGTGCCAATTTGAGGCATTTTCACTAACACAGGTTGCCCAGGGTGAAATTGTCCCAGGTATTTTCGTGGTTCATTGGGAACTTTTGGAGTGATGATATCAGCAGATACACAGAAAGCTTTCATTTTAGGACAGCCATCTCCACTCCATCTGTTATTTAATTGATAGATGGCATCATCCAATGGCAAATGCCAACCAGGTTCATGAGTTTTTGCAAAACGCTTAACCAATCCATTGGTGCGTTCAACAATGCCATTAGCCTGAGGATAATAGGGAGTATGAAATACCCATCGAATCCCTTCTTCTTTGGCCCAATCTTGTACCACTGTAGCGGTAAAGTGTGAACCATTATCACTTTGGATTTCCTCAGGAAGGGGAAGTGTGCTGAACCACCCTTTTAGGCCTTTCACTGTGTTGTTCCCGGTAGCTGATTTGAAGCTGGTGGCCATAGCGAGGCCAGAGATAATCTCCACTCCGACTAGGACGTATCTTTTCTCACCTGATGATCTCAAGGGCCCAATATAATCAATTTGCCATGAATGCCACAATGTTTTCTTGTCCCGAATGTGTAAAGGAGGCGCCTTACTCGGATGATCTTTATTGAGTCGTAGGCGACATTGTGAACAGGCGGTTACTACTTGTTCACACAGCTTAACCGACACAGGCCACCCCCGGGCTAGACCTTCCTGATACAGATCAGCACGGCCTGTATGGCCACGCTTAATATGTAACCATTCGAGTAAGCGTTCCCATTCCCGACCATCATCTACAATGTCAATTTGCTGCAACCGCGTGAGGCTATCTACCTGTTGGTTGAATTGAGCAGTGATCGAGTTCGAACGATCATGGCCTTTTACCCAACCGATGTGCAATGTTCTCTGTCCTCCCATTTCCAACAGTTGCTTCCAACTCTCTGTCTCCCAGATTGGGACTCTATTCACCTGCCAATCATTGGCTGCCCAGTGTCCAATCCATTCAGTGGCTCCTTTAAAAACAGCATATGAGTCAGTGTAAATGTAAGTAGCCCCACGTTGTGCAGCTAGTAGGACGGCTCTGAGTTCCCCTACTTGTGCGCTACCTTCTCCTGTTTCAATTGCTCTTTCCCCCGTTGCTACTTCCAGTGCTACGGCCTTGTATTTCCACTTATTGTTCTCACGGTGAGATGACGCATCAGTAAACCACACTCCTGTAAGATCACTGCCTTCTTTCAGAGGAGGTGCTTCTTGGATTGGAGATGGTCTGTTTGGTGGGGATTGGAACAATAGGGCACCATCTATATCCTTCTGGAGCTTGGATACTTTGATACTACCTTCAGAGATTGGCATGATATCATTAATGCCTTCTAAATAAGCATACCACTTTCGAACTGTGGGTTTCTGGGCAATGCCGGCTGGTGGTGCTGTCCCTTTACGGACCGCATCTAGGAGACGAAAAGGGCCCCGAACAATCACGCTCTGTTCTCTCCTTATCTGCTCTGCTCGTTGCAATGCTCGCACCAGGGACAGTAAACCCTTCTCTAGGTCTGAATATCTGCTCTCAGTATCATTAAAGGAGTGAGAGCTAAATTCTAATGGTCTCTCCGGTCCTGCTGGTCCCTTTTGCCATAAGTTACAATGAGAACCATGTTCGCTGGACCCCCATTCTACATGGACAGGGTCAGTTGGATGTATGGGGCCAAGTTGTTGGAATAACCTTAGCTCTTTTATTAGCAATTCCAGTGCATTAGTATGTTGTTCAGTCCACTCCCAGGATTTACCTTTTTTGAGCAAACAATAAAGGGGGCGAGCAATGATGGAAAAGCCAGGGATGTGTTTACGCCAATAACTTAAAGTTCCCAGAACTTGCTGTAACTCCTTCGTGCTGGAAGGATTCTGTCCATGTTCTATTTTTTTCAGGGTATCCTGAGGGACAGAAGCAGCTCCCTTAATCCACCAGACCCCCAGGAATTTAACTTCCTGTGCAGGTCCCTGACATTTTGAGTCTGGAATTTCCAATCCCAAATCTGATAATGTTTTTCGGATGTTTTGCATCATGTCTTGTACACTTTCTTGGCTCTCTCCCCCCCTATTAAGATGTCGTCAATATATTGGTATACTGTACATCCCTGTGAAACAGGAATCTCTGATAGCGCTTTAGCTAAAGCATTATGAGCAATGGTGGGGGAATGTTTGTATCCTTGTGGAAGTCGGTTAAAGGTATATTGGACTCCTTTCCACGTGAATGCAAACTGCGCTTTGTCTTGCTCAAGGAGGGGAATCATAAAAAACATGTCTTTTACATCTAAGGCAGCCATCCAAGGATGGGCAGCTCCTTTTATCATTGTCACAATTTCCGCGATACTCGGAACCGCAGCGGTCAGGGGTGCAGTGTTGGCGTTTAACTTTCGGTAATCTACTGTGAAACGCCATTGCCCGGTTGGTTTCTTTACTGGCCACACCGGTGAATTATAAGGCGAGTGAGTCCTCTGAATGATGTTTCTTTTTTCTAAATCTGATACCACCCCGTCTGCTCCTGCAAGTGCAGCTGCAGGCAGTGGGTACTGTCGGACGTTGGTAATTTTAGAGGGAGGCAAAGGTATAGATGTTTCTAATAGGCCCAGTTTAACTGTGTCTAATCCTTTTTTGCGTCCTGCAAAACTCCACGCAGTTCCATCCGGGAATTTCCACATTCGCCCACGCAGCACGTCAAATCCTAGGAGGTTAGAATGTGAGGCACCCACTAACACTTCTGCCCTAGTCATTCGCTGCTCTCCCGGCAACCAGAGGTTAATTTTTGCAGTGGGGCATGTTTTTACCACACCATCAATTCCTGTGAAGTTGACTCTGCGTCGGGTGGGATTTATACCTAGAAGTTGTGCTGTTTCGTTAGTGATTGCAGACATTTGGGCTCCAGTATCAATAATAAAATTTACCAATATCTTCCGGGGTCCAACAGGAATGATAATAACGGGTTCGGAGTCTTTATGAGAGAGCCATTGAATTGCTAGTACCTGCCGGACAGGGTGGCTCACTGCCCTCCCCGGGGATAGGAGCTTTTTGGCTGGGACTCTGTCAAATCAATCAAGTTACGTTCCGGTGCAGAAGGCACAATTTTCTCACGACTTGGGGATTCTCTGGTTAGACTTTTCTCCCCAGCCACATTATTCTTTCTAGTTAGAGATTGGACTAGTGTACGGAGGTCTCCCGTAGGGACACCGTGCAAGAATTGTCGGGGCACCCCTAATTGTAGGGCTTTACGCCACAACTCATTCCGGTCCTTATCAGGCTTAAACCTTTCCTCCGATTTAGGGTTTTTAGTGTGAGTTCGGACTTGGCGAACCTTTCGGGGGTGTTCGGAGGATTTCTCACTAGTTAGGCTGGCCCAGCCCATTCGGCGCCCATATTGATCTATTTCCTGTACATATTCATTCCAGGTGGGCATGTAGTGACGACGGCCCCGCCTATGAGCACCCCGAGCCTCTCGTATACGATCTTGAGTACGAACAAGGAACGGTTTCAGGCAATCGGGAAGACCACGGATGAGAGGGGCTAATCGATCGGGGTCGATAGGGGCTGACATTGGGGATTTCCGAAATTCCTCTCTGTCATACATGGCTTGCAGACAAGCTGCTTTCCGTACAGCCGCAAACAGATCAGAGTAGCCTGTAGCTCTAATCTCTAACGGCTCCCCCCTCTCTCGCGGATCCATACCCCCTGCCCAATAGGCTGCTCGAGCAGTTAGGGAATAATTATGATCCCCAGGCATAGTGGTTAAAAACACTCCTGGTCCCCAAGAGTCTCCTGCTTCTTCCTCACTCAGCATAATTCTGTCCCCCCCTTCAGAAGAAACTCGCCACACGTACTCAACAGCTGACTCTTCTGGTCGCCTCGAATATTTCTCCCTTATTTTTGTTAACTCGGTTGGTGTCCGTGGAACGGTACGCACAGTGGTGTGAATTTCATCATCGTCATCAACCGCAGCTTCAGTTTTAACCAGAGGACGTAAAGGAAAAACTTGGGATTTCAAAGTAAAAGTCCTTTCCTCCTCATCTTCTTCGTCATCCTCACTATTAGACAAAAAATCTCCGGTCTGGGTTCCGGAATTTGGATAACACATTAACTTACGAATCTGTTGGACCTGGGTCGAGGGCTGCATTTTATCTAAGAGCCCAGTCACCCTTTCTAATAATATTTTAAGTTGAGCATTCTGGTTTCCTAAACATTCATTCTCACTCACAAGCTTATCGACGTGAGTTCTTAATTTTTCTCCTGTCTCCTTTTGCAAGGCTAATGATGACTTCAGCACCTCATTCTCCGATTTCAGGGTTGCATATTCTACAGCTGAAATCAGATTAGGAGCAGGGGTTTCTCTAGCTTCTTGTTGTGCACAAGATAAACAGGCGCCTAACGCAGCACAAATCACACCCTTGCCTTTCCCCGCTCTGAGCTTCTGTGAAACCCGACACTCTTCAATACGTTCCACCACTTTCTCTTCATCCTTCCAAAATTTTTGGGCCCACTCCTTCCCAGCCTGGGAAGGGGCACAATCATATTTTTGCAGCAGTTTATCCATGGCAATCCTGCCGACTACGCCAAATTCTGTTGCGTGAAACGGGGCCAAGCGGTTTTGGCAGAAGATAAACCCCCTTGCGTTCTAACACTCCTCACCGAGGTGGGAGGCTAGGTGCGGCTAGGTTTAAATTCTGAGTGATGCCCAATTCAGCACTATCAGTCCAATCGCGTTTAATATGTATTAAACTACTACGATTTGGATACACTAATAGTGGACTGCACCTTCAGTCTAGTCGTGCTCCTGAACTAGCACGGCCTCTCTGTAGTTTTGGTCGCGTTCAGTGAGAAAGCGGAACGACTAGCTACTTAAACAGTGCAGTTTATTTAAACAACAGATATACAGGTTCTTTAGGATTGCCGGTGATAAATACACTGTCTGCAAAGCACGTGCAAATAAAGATATTGCTAAGTATACAAACGCGCGACAAAATTATAAACGATACAGCCTGGCTATAAACGTAGGGTAGAGATTCTCTAGAGAAATTTCTAAGTCCCCGAGAAAGCGCTCGGTGTAATCGAAGTCTTACCCAAAGGCGTCCCTATGGGGGGGAAGAAAGGCTCAGCCCGTCGACTGATCCCGGAAATCAGCGGTGGAATTCTTCGCGATGGTGTCTTCCCTGACATCCCCTCTCTCTTGGGCTATTTTTATATTATTTTTTTATCTTCAAAGTGGAGTTTGAGTGACTTTAGTCATACATACTTTTATTATGATTAATGTATTCAAGGAGGAGTGTTCACACCTCGGGGGCGGATAGCCTCCGGGATGGAGGTGTGTTTTGGTACATTGTGGTGAGCAAAGTTCGCACAAAAGGACAGCATTTCATCAACATTTGACGAAAGGTTGGCTCGGGTAGCGTGTAGGCCGCTTATCAGTTCCGTAGTACCATCTCGTCCCCATATCTGCTATTCGTCACAAGGGAAGGCCACGGAACAAGCGTGTTCCGTTCCATCCCTCGTGTAGTTTCACAAACAGCCTCGCGCAGGGAATCACAGATGTTGCATTCTTCGTGTGCTAGCTGTGGCTGTATTCTACCTCAGAAGCCTCTTGATTTTATGACTTTCCTTAATGTGTGAACAATGCTGTATTTTTGTATTCTTGGCCAATTTAGTAATTATTCCACATAATCCACCCCGTGACTACAGTCACTCAAGCTCCACGATAATCAATACTGATGGGGAATATCACATGTCCTCTTATGGCGAGGGATATCAAGTGCAAATACTTCTTGCGGGGTGATTAAGCGAGTTAAGCGTTTCATCATAATCCAAAGTCTAACATGCAAAACAATTGTCAAAGCAAAGCACAATACAGTGAGTACTAGTAGAACAACAACAGGATGGAGCATCTTGTTAAAAAGTCCTGTAGCTGTCGGTGACCATCCAAAGAGGGTGTCCCACCATTCATGTCCACCGTCTCTCTTGACCCTTTCCAGTACATGGTGTATTTCTTCAACATCATGATGGACAGTAATCAGAGTTCTTTGTCCATTTTCTTGGGCCTCTTTCAACAATCGCTTCAATTCATCGTGTTGTAGCAACTTCCTCACTAGTGAGAGATTCATTCCGATAGGGGTAGGCAGCAAATCTCGAATCAATGTGTAATTAGATTGTAGCAATTGAAAAGACATAACAGGAGCTGAATAACTGAAGTCACATCCAATGATGTTAGTAAAGTTACAAACACAAAGATTTGAGTTATTACTTATATCTACTGCTATGTCATCTACGAATACAAAAGTACAGGGAGACCTCATGCAAACACACCCTTTCCCAATATATACAAGCACAGTTTCTGGGGTTTCATCAGGTTGTATCTCAAAATGACAAACATTCTGGTTGGTGTCAAGACAAATGTCTTGTGCCTTGAGAGTATTACTCTCACAAATGAATCCTTGTTGATCTCGTGAAATGCATGCTTCAACATCAACAGTTTGCCATTTATTCTCGTTTTGTTGTGCCCACACTCTATGCTCTACCGGATGGAGTATAGCTCCATGGTGATTCAACCCCAGTGCGATGATTGGGTATATGGTGTATACTGAGGCATTGCGTATCGTTAAGACAAAAGCTGTGGCTTTGCTCTCAGTGGGATCATAGGTGAAATTAACCAGATACCACCAGGATTGAAATTTTCTCTCAAACTCAATTGCATTATCCCATATTACTTTTCGAATTTCAGTGGGCAAGGTGCCTTCTTCACCTTCCCTTATAATTGCGGCTGTCATAGATTGCATCCACAGTTGGGCTTGGATACAACTAAGGGCCAAGGAAACATTGTTTGGGGTTGTACCAAGTGCATTTGTGATCAGCTGATGGTCTTTTTCACCTGTTTCCTCCCACTGAGGCAATATATTCGATAAAAGCCATTGGTGATTTCCCAATGCTGATAGAGAGGACTGTAGAGGATGTTTTAATTTGTCTAGAGCACTAGTAGTTGTGACTAGTTTGTTTGCAAGTATCTCAGCATCTGTACTATTTAAGACTCCCAGTCCTGTTCCTAAGATACCAGTCACCTCTCTCTTCAGTCGTTGTGAGGTGTCAACAGTTCGCCGGCCTAACCATGCTGACCATCCTGCATAAGATGTACTCAGGAATGGTGAGCAGGTGGGTTTGATCGCAGAGATATTAATCTGCATTGACAATTCTACTCGTTTGAGGGAATATGTTGGGTTAAACGGTATTTGTTGTTGACCTGTGTGTTTAATGGCATAAGGGCCAATGTTAAAGGTGTAAGGAGTTAGACTAATGGAGGGCTGAGTAGCTACACCCTTGAAAGTTTGTGGGGGTGTAGGTTTTGGGTTCATTTCAACAGGTTCAGATGTATTTGAGTCAATCATAAATTCAAATAACAATTCCGTGCCCCTGTAGCCCCAAATACAATATACTATGATAGGTTTGATAAAGGTGAAGTTGTGCCAGCAATCTGAGTTTGGCTCTATAATTTTGTAACAATCAATCAGTGTTATGTTTGTCCGGTTTAGTAGAGTCTACATGGATGGTTTCAATTACAGTTGGTCTATGGTGAGCAGACCCATTGATTACTCGGCAGCTAATTTGTATTTTCTTTCCTGGGACGGCTTCAAGCTTAGCCATTTGGAGTGAGTCTTTCCAACTCCATTTATCTCTGGAATATACTTCACTTCCTTGTATAACCAGAGTGGAGAGATTTAAATCCCTCATGTTTTCTAGTGTCTCAGTGCTTGCAGTGTATCGTGACAGTGCATTATCCCAAAGCTCATCATCAAGGGGCAGATTCTTAAGTCCGCTCAATAAGGTGTCATTATCGGGGGTTTCAGATAGTGGCAGTGGAACCAGACTAGTCTGTGGAGTTGAGTCAGGTTCGACTTTATCTATGCTTTGATCTATCTCATGTTTTGAAAACACCTCATTTTCATGTAGGACTACAGTGGCCAGGCTCAATTTTCCTTTTCCTGTTCCTGCCATCGCATTGTGTTTTACATAAGCTTGAGACCACGGCCATTCTGGGTCTCTTTGACTACAAACAACAGGGAGTAAAAAGATAAAACTGAATAGCATCAATTCCATCTGCCAATTCGTCATTCTAAAATTTAGGCCTCCAGATGGCCATACATAACAAAAATAATATTATTGCCAGGATCAATGTCAGGATTCCCTGGAGACACTCGAGGTTAGCGTAGGCCAATGCGTCTGTCCACGTACAGTTCTTCCGAGGTTCCTGTAAGACACAAAGGAAAAGAAAATCTGCTCGGTCTCATTTGACCGACGGGGTTAAAAAGAGGGCGAGATCCACCGGGTGCTGATCCGGTGTATCTTCCCTGAACAGTCTTTGGCTTCCCGTGCATGGGGGTTTTTGGGAGTAGCTAACACCATTGGTACTGTGCCAATTTGAGGCATTTTCACTAACACAGGTTGCCCAGGGTGAAATTGTCCCAGGTATTTTCGTGGTTCATTGGGAACTTTTGGAGTGATGATATCAGCAGATACACAGAAAGCTTTCATTTTAGGACAGCCATCTCCACTCCATCTGTTATTTAATTGATAGATGGCATCATCCAATGGCAAATGCCAACCAGGTTCATGAGTTTTTGCAAAACGCTTAACCAATCCATTGGTGCGTTCAACAATGCCATTAGCCTGAGGATAATAGGGAGTATGAAATACCCATCGAATCCCTTCTTCTTTGGCCCAATCTTGTACCACTGTAGCGGTAAAGTGTGAACCGTTATCACTTTGGATTTCCTCAGGAAGGGGAAGTGTGCTGAACCACCCTTTTAGGCCTTTCACTGTGTTGTTCCCGGTAGCTGATTTGAAGCTGGTGGCCATAGCGAGGCCAGAGATAATCTCCACTCCGACTAGGACGTATCTTTTCTCACCTGATGATCTCAAGGGCCCAATATAATCAATTTGCCATGAATGCCACAATGTTTTCTTGTCCCGAATGTGTAAAGGAGGCGCCTTACTCGGATGATCTTTATTGAGTCGTAGGCGACATTGTGAACAGGCGGTTACTACTTGTTCACACAGCTTAACCGACACAGGCCACCCCCGGGCTAGACCTTCCTGATACAGATCAGCACGGCCTGTATGGCCACGCTTAATATGTAACCATTCGAGTAAGCGTTCCCATTCCCGACCATCATCTACAATGTCAATTTGCTGCAACCGCGTGAGGCTATCTACCTGTTGGTTGAATTGAGCAGTGATCGAGTTCGAACGATCATGGCCTTTTACCCAACCGATGTGCAATGTTCTCTGTCCTCCCATTTCCAACAGTTGCTTCCAACTCTCTGTCTCCCAGATTGGGACTCTATTCACCTGCCAATCATTGGCTGCCCAGTGTCCAATCCATTCAGTGGCTCCTTTAAAAACAGCATATGAGTCAGTGTAAATGTAAGTAGCCCCACGTTGTGCAGCTAGTAGGACGGCTCTGAGTTCCCCTACTTGTGCGCTACCTTCTCCTGTTTCAATTGCTCTTTCCCCCGTTGCTACTTCCAGTGCTACGGCCTTGTATTTCCACTTATTGTTCTCACGGTGAGATGACGCATCAGTAAACCACACTCCTGTAAGATCACTGCCTTCTTTCAGAGGAGGTGCTTCTTGGATTGGAGATGGTCTGTTTGGTGGGGATTGGAACAATAGGGCACCATCTATATCCTTCTGGAGCTTGGATACTTTGATACTACCTTCAGAGATTGGCATGATATCATTAATGCCTTCTAAATAAGCATACCACTTTCGAACTGTGGGTTTCTGGGCAATGCCGGCTGGTGGTGCTGTCCCTTTACGGACCGCATCTAGGAGACGAAAAGGGCCCCGAACAATCACGCTCTGTTCTCTCCTTATCTGCTCTGCTCGTTGCAATGCTCGCACCAGGGACAGTAAACCCTTCTCTAGGTCTGAATATCTGCTCTCAGTATCATTAAAGGAGTGAGAGCTAAATTCTAATGGTCTCTCCGGTCCTGCTGGTCCCTTTTGCCATAAGTTACAATGAGAACCATGTTCGCTGGACCCCCATTCTACATGGACAGGGTCAGTTGGATGTATGGGGCCAAGTTGTTGGAATAACCTTAGCTCTTTTATTAGCAATTCCAGTGCATTAGTATGTTGTTCAGTCCACTCCCAGGATTTACCTTTTTTGAGCAAACAATAAAGGGGGCGAGCAATGATGGAAAAGCCAGGGATGTGTTTACGCCAATAACTTAAAGTTCCCAGAACTTGCTGTAACTCCTTCGTGCTGGAAGGATTCTGTCCATGTTCTATTTTTTTCAGGGTATCCTGAGGGACAGAAGCAGCTCCCTTAATCCACCAGACCCCCAGGAATTTAACTTCCTGTGCAGGTCCCTGACATTTTGAGTCTGGAATTTCCAATCCCAAATCTGATAATGTTTTTCGGATGTTTTGCATCATGTCTTGTACACTTTCTTGGCTCTCTCCCCCCCTATTAAGATGTCGTCAATATATTGGTATACTGTACATCCCTGTGAAACAGGAATCTCTGATAGCGCTTTAGCTAAAGCATTATGAGCAATGGTGGGGGAATGTTTGTATCCTTGTGGAAGTCGGTTAAAGGTATATTGGACTCCTTTCCACGTGAATGCAAACTGCGCTTTGTCTTGCTCAAGGAGGGGAATCATAAAAAACATGTCTTTTACATCTAAGGCAGCCATCCAAGGATGGGCAGCTCCTTTTATCATTGTCACAATTTCCGCGATACTCGGAACCGCAGCGGTCAGGGGTGCAGTGTTGGCGTTTAACTTTCGGTAATCTACTGTGAAACGCCATTGCCCGGTTGGTTTCTTTACTGGCCACACCGGTGAATTATAAGGCGAGTGAGTCCTCTGAATGATGTTTCTTTTTTCTAAATCTGATACCACCCCGTCTGCTCCTGCAAGTGCAGCTGCAGGCAGTGGGTACTGTCGGACGTTGGTAATTTTAGAGGGAGGCAAAGGTATAGATGTTTCTAATAGGCCCAGTTTAACTGTGTCTAATCCTTTTTTGCGTCCTGCAAAACTCCACGCAGTTCCATCCGGGAATTTCCACATTCGCCCACGCAGCACGTCAAATCCTAGGAGGTTAGAATGTGAGGCACCCACTAACACTTCTGCCCTAGTCATTCGCTGCTCTCCCGGCAACCAGAGGTTAATTTTTGCAGTGGGGCATGTTTTTACCACACCATCAATTCCTGTGAAGTTGACTCTGCGTCGGGTGGGATTTATACCTAGAAGTTGTGCTGTTTCGTTAGTGATTGCAGACATTTGGGCTCCAGTATCAATAATAAAATTTACCAATATCTTCCGGGGTCCAACAGGAATGATAATAACGGGTTCGGAGTCTTTATGAGAGAGCCATTGAATTGCTAGTACCTGCCGGACAGGGTGGCTCACTGCCCTCCCCGGGGATAGGAGCTTTTTGGCTGGGACTCTGTCAAATCAATCAAGTTACGTTCCGGTGCAGAAGGCACAATTTTCTCACGACTTGGGGATTCTCTGGTTAGACTTTTCTCCCCAGCCACATTATTCTTTCTAGTTAGAGATTGGACTAGTGTACGGAGGTCTCCCGTAGGGACACCGTGCAAGAATTGTCGGGGCACCCCTAATTGTAGGGCTTTACGCCACAACTCATTCCGGTCCTTATCAGGCTTAAACCTTTCCTCCGATTTAGGGTTTTTAGTGTGAGTTCGGACTTGGCGAACCTTTCGGGGGTGTTCGGAGGATTTCTCACTAGTTAGGCTGGCCCAGCCCATTCGGCGCCCATATTGATCTATTTCCTGTACATATTCATTCCAGGTGGGCATGTAGTGACGACGGCCCCGCCTATGAGCACCCCGAGCCTCTCGTATACGATCTTGAGTACGAACAAGGAACGGTTTCAGGCAATCGGGAAGACCACGGATGAGAGGGGCTAATCGATCGGGGTCGATAGGGGCTGACATTGGGGATTTCCGAAATTCCTCTCTGTCATACATGGCTTGCAGACAAGCTGCTTTCCGTACAGCCGCAAACAGATCAGAGTAGCCTGTAGCTCTAATCTCTAACGGCTCCCCCCTCTCTCGCGGATCCATACCCCCTGCCCAATAGGCTGCTCGAGCAGTTAGGGAATAATTATGATCCCCAGGCATAGTGGTTAAAAACACTCCTGGTCCCCAAGAGTCTCCTGCTTCTTCCTCACTCAGCATAATTCTGTCCCCCCCTTCAGAAGAAACTCGCCACACATACTCAACAGCTGACTCTTCTGGTCGCCTCGAATATTTCTCCCTTATTTTTGTTAACTCGGTTGGTGTCCGTGGAACGGTACACACAGTGGTGTGAATTTCATCATCGTCATCAACCGCAGCTTCAGTTTTAACCAGAGGACGTAAAGGAAAAACTTGGGATTTCAAAGTAAAAGTCCTTTCCTCCTCATCTTCTTCGTCATCCTCACTATTAGACAAAAAATCTCCGGTCTGGGTTCCGGAATTTGGATAACACATTAACTTACGAATCTGTTGGACCTGGGTCGAGGGCTGCATTTTATCTAAGAGCCCAGTCACCCTTTCTAATAATATTTTAAGTTGAGCATTCTGGTTTCCTAAACATTCATTCTCACTCACAAGCTTATCGACGTGAGTTCTTAATTTTTCTCCTGTCTCCTTTTGCAAGGCTAATGATGACTTCAGCACCTCATTCTCCGATTTCAGGGTTGCATATTCTACAGCTGAAATCAGATTAGGAGCAGGGGTTTCTCTAGCTTCTTGTTGTGCACAAGATAAACAGGCGCCTAACGCAGCACAAATCACACCCTTGCCTTTCCCCGCTCTGAGCTTCTGTGAAACCCGACACTCTTCAATACGTTCCACCACTTTCTCTTCATCCTTCCAAAATTTTTGGGCCCACTCCTTCCCAGCCTGGGAAGGGGCACAATCATATTTTTGCAGCAGTTTATCCATGGCAATCCTGCCGACTACGCCAAATTCTGTTGCGTGAAACGGGGCCAAGCGGTTTTGGCAGAAGATAAACCCCCTTGCGTTCTAACACTCCTCACCGAGGTGGGAGGCTAGGTGCGGCTAGGTTTAAATTCTGAGTGATGCCCAATTCAGCACTATCAGTCCAATCGCGTTTAATATGTATTAAACTACTACGATTTGGATACACTAATAGTGGACTGCACCTTCAGTCTAGTCGTGCTCCTGAACTAGCACGGCCTCTCTGTAGTTTTGGTCGCGTTCAGTGAGAAAGCGGAACGACTAGCTACTTAAACAGTGCAGTTTATTTAAACAACAGATATACAGGTTCTTTAGGATTGCCGGTGATAAATACACTGTCTGCAAAGCACGTGCAAATAAAGATATTGCTAAGTATACAAACGCGCGACAAAATTATAAACGATACAGCCTGGCTATAAACGTAGGGTAGAGATTCTCTAGAGAAATTTCTAAGTCCCCGAGAAAGCGCTCGGTGTAATCGAAGTCTTACCCAAAGGCGTCCCTATGGGGGGGAAGAAAGGCTCAGCCCGTCGACTGATCCCGGAAATCAGCGGTGGAATTCTTCGCGATGGTGTCTTCCCTGACATCCCCTCTCTCTTGGGCTATTTTTATATTATTTTTTTATCTTCAAAGTGGAGTTTGAGTGACTTTAGTCATACATACTTTTATTATGATTAATGTATTCAAGGAGGAGTGTTCACACCTCGGGGGCGGATAGCCTCCGGGATGGAGGTGTGTTTTGGTACATTGTGGTGAGCAAAGTTCGCACAAAAGGACAGCATTTCATCAACATTTGACGAAAGGTTGGCTCGGGTAGCGTGTAGGCCGCTTATCAGTTCCGTAGTACCATCTCGTCCCCATATCTGCTATTCGTCACAAGGGAAGGCCACGGAACAAGCGTGTTCCGTTCCATCCCTCGTGTAGTTTCGCAAACAACCTCGCGCAGGGAATCACAGATGTTGCATTCTTCGTGTGCTAGCTGTGGCTGTATTCTACCTCAGAAGCCTCTTGATTTTATGACTTTCCTTAATGTGTGAACAATGCTGTATTTTTGTATTCTTGGCCAATTTAGTAATTATTCCACATAATCCACCCCGTGACTACAGTCACTCAAGCTCCACGATAATCAATACTGATGGGGAATATCACATGTCCTCTTATGGCGAGGGATATCAAGTGCAAATACTTCTTGCGGGGTGATTAAGCGAGTTAAGCGTTTCATCATAATCCAAAGTCTAACATGCAAAACAATTGTCAAAGCAAAGCACAATACAGTGAGTACTAGTAGAACAACAACAGGATGGAGCATCTTGTTAAAAAGTCCTGTAGCTGTCGGTGACCATCCAAAGAGGGTGTCCCACCATTCATGTCCACCGTCTCTCTTGACCCTTTCCAGTACATGGTGTATTTCTTCAACATCATGATGGACAGTAATCAGAGTTCTTTGTCCATTTTCTTGGGCCTCTTTCAACAATCGCTTCAATTCATCGTGTTGTAGCAACTTCCTCACTAGTGAGAGATTCATTCCGATAGGGGTAGGCAGCAAATCTCGAATCAATGTGTAATTAGATTGTAGCAATTGAAAAGACGTAACAGGAGCTGAATAACTGAAGTCACATCCAATGATGTTAGTAAAGTTACAAACACAAAGATTTGAGTTATTACTTATATCTACTGCTATGTCATCTACGAATACAAAAGTACAGGGAGACCTCATGCAAACACACCCTTTCCCAATATATACAAGCACAGTTTCTGGGGTTTCATCAGGTTGTATCTCAAAATGACAAACATTCTGGTTGGTGTCAAGACAAATGTCTTGTGCCTTGAGAGTATTACTCTCACAAATGAATCCTTGTTGATCTCGTGAAATGCATGCTTCAACATCAACAGTTTGCCATTTATTCTCGTTTTGTTGTGCCCACACTCTATGCTCTACCGGATGGAGTATAGCTCCATGGTGATTCAACCCCAGTGCGATGATTGGGTATATGGTGTATACTGAGGCATTGCGTATCGTTAAGACAAAAGCTGTGGCTTTGCTCTCAGTGGGATCATAGGTGAAATTAACCAGATACCACCAGGATTGAAATTTTCTCTCAAACTCAATTGCATTATCCCATATTACTTTTCGAATTTCAGTGGGCAAGGTGCCTTCTTCACCTTCCCTTATAATTGCGGCTGTCATAGATTGCATCCACAGTTGGGCTTGGATACAACTAAGGGCCAAGGAAACATTGTTTGGGGTTGTACCAAGTGCATTTGTGATCAGCTGATGGTCTTTTTCACCTGTTTCCTCCCACTGAGGCAATATATTCGATAAAAGCCATTGGTGATTTCCCAATGCTGATAGAGAGGACTGTAGAGGATGTTTTAATTTGTCTAGAGCACTAGTAGTTGTGACTAGTTTGTTTGCAAGTATCTCAGCATCTGTACTATTTAAGACTCCCAGTCCTGTTCCTAAGATACCAGTCACCTCTCTCTTCAGTCGTTGTGAGGTGTCAACAGTTCGCCGGCCTAACCATGCTGACCATCCTGCATAAGATGTACTCAGGAATGGTGAGCAGGTGGGTTTGATCGCAGAGATATTAATCTGCATTGACAATTCTACTCGTTTGAGGGAATATGTTGGGTTAAACGGTATTTGTTGTTGACCTGTGTGTTTAATGGCATAAGGGCCAATGTTAAAGGTGTAAGGAGTTAGACTAATGGAGGGCTGAGTAGCTACACCCTTGAAAGTTTGTGGGGGTGTAGGTTTTGGGTTCATTTCAACAGGTTCAGATGTATTTGAGTCAATCATAAATTCAAATAACAATTCCGTGCCCCTGTAGCCCCAAATACAATATACTATGATAGGTTTGATAAAGGTGAAGTTGTGCCAGCAATCTGAGTTTGGCTCTATAATTTTGTAACAATCAATCAGTGTTATGTTTGTCCGGTTTAGTAGAGTCTACATGGATGGTTTCAATTACAGTTGGTCTATGGTGAGCAGACCCATTGATTACTCGGCAGCTAATTTGTATTTTCTTTCCTGGGACGGCTTCAAGCTTAGCCATTTGGAGTGAGTCTTTCCAACTCCATTTATCTCTGGAATATACTTCACTTCCTTGTATAACCAGAGTGGAGAGATTTAAATCCCTCATGTTTTCTAGTGTCTCAGTGCTTGCAGTGTATCGTGACAGTGCATTATCCCAAAGCTCATCATCAAGGGGCAGATTCTTAAGTCCGCTCAATAAGGTGTCATTATCGGGGGTTTCAGATAGTGGCAGTGGAACCAGACTAGTCTGTGGAGTTGAGTCAGGTTCGACTTTATCTATGCTTTGATCTATCTCATGTTTTGAAAACACCTCATTTTCATGTAGGACTACAGTGGCCAGGCTCAATTTTCCTTTTCCTGTTCCTGCCATCGCATTGTGTTTTACATAAGCTTGAGACCACGGCCATTCTGGGTCTCTTTGACTACAAACAACAGGGAGTAAAAAGATAAAACTGAATAGCATCAATTCCATCTGCCAATTCGTCATTCTAAAATTTAGGCCTCCAGATGGCCATACATAACAAAAATAATATTATTGCCAGGATCAATGTCAGGATTCCCTGGAGACACTCGAGGTTAGCGTAGGCCAATGCGTCTGTCCACGTACAGTTCTTCCGAGGTTCCTGTAAGACACAAAGGAAAAGAAAATCTGCTCGGTCTCATTTGACCGACGGGGTTAAAAAGAGGGCGAGATCCACCGGGTGCTGATCCGGTGTATCTTCCCTGAACAGTCTTTGGCTTCCCGTGCATGGGGGTTTTTGGGAGTAGCTAACACCATTGGTACTGTGCCAATTTGAGGCATTTTCACTAACACAGGTTGCCCAGGGTGAAATTGTCCCAGGTATTTTCGTGGTTCATTGGGAACTTTTGGAGTGATGATATCAGCAGATACACAGAAAGCTTTCATTTTAGGACAGCCATCTCCACTCCATCTGTTATTTAATTGATAGATGGCATCATCCAATGGCAAATGCCAACCAGGTTCATGAGTTTTTGCAAAACGCTTAACCAATCCATTGGTGCGTTCAACAATGCCATTAGCCTGAGGATAATAGGGAGTATGAAATACCCATCGAATCCCTTCTTCTTTGGCCCAATCTTGTACCACTGTAGCGGTAAAGTGTGAACCGTTATCACTTTGGATTTCCTCAGGAAGGGGAAGTGTGCTGAACCACCCTTTTAGGCCTTTCACTGTGTTGTTCCCGGTAGCTGATTTGAAGCTGGTGGCCATAGCGAGGCCAGAGATAATCTCCACTCCGACTAGGACGTATCTTTTCTCACCTGATGATCTCAAGGGCCCAATATAATCAATTTGCCATGAATGCCACAATGTTTTCTTGTCCCGAATGTGTAAAGGAGGCGCCTTACTCGGATGATCTTTATTGAGTCGTAGGCGACATTGTGAACAGGCGGTTACTACTTGTTCACACAGCTTAACCGACACAGGCCACCCCCGGGCTAGACCTTCCTGATACAGATCAGCACGGCCTGTATGGCCACGCTTAATATGTAACCATTCGAGTAAGCGTTCCCATTCCCGACCATCATCTACAATGTCAATTTGCTGCAACCGCGTGAGGCTATCTACCTGTTGGTTGAATTGAGCAGTGATCGAGTTCGAACGATCATGGCCTTTTACCCAACCAATGTGCAATGTTCTCTGTCCTCCCATTTCCAACAGTTGCTTCCAACTCTCTGTCTCCCAGATTGGGACTCTATTCACCTGCCAATCATTGGCTGCCCAGTGTCCAATCCATTCAGTGGCTCCTTTAAAAACAGCATATGAGTCAGTGTAAATGTAAGTAGCCCCACGTTGTGCAGCTAGTAGGACGGCTCTGAGTTCCCCTACTTGTGCGCTACCTTCTCCTGTTTCAATTGCTCTTTCCCCCGTTGCTACTTCCAGTGCTACGGCCTTGTATTTCCACTTATTGTTCTCACGGTGAGATGACGCATCAGTAAACCACACTCCTGTAAGATCACTGCCTTCTTTCAGAGGAGGTGCTTCTTGGATTGGAGATGGTCTGTTTGGTGGGGATTGGAACAATAGGGCACCATCTATATCCTTCTGGAGCTTGGATACTTTGATACTACCTTCAGAGATTGGCATGATATCATTAATGCCTTCTAAATAAGCATACCACTTTCGAACTGTGGGTTTCTGGGCAATGCCGGCTGGTGGTGCTGTCCCTTTACGGACCACATCTAGGAGACGAAAAGGGCCCCGAACAATCACGCTCTGTTCTCTCCTTATCTGCTCTGCTCGTTGCAATGCTCGCACCAGGGACAGTAAACCCTTCTCTAGGTCTGAATATCTGCTCTCAGTATCATTAAAGGAGTGAGAGCTAAATTCTAATGGTCTCTCCGGTCCTGCTGGTCCCTTTTGCCATAAGTTACAATGAGAACTATGTTCGCTGGACCCCCATTCTACATGGACAGGGTCAGTTGGATGTATGGGGCCAAGTTGTTGGAATAACCTTAGCTCTTTTATTAGCAATTCCAGTGCATTAGTATGTTGTTCAGTCCACTCCCAGGATTTACCTTTTTTGAGCAAACAATAAAGGGGGCGAGCAATGATGGAAAAGCCAGGGATGTGTTTACGCCAATAACTTAAAGTTCCCAGAACTTGCTGTAACTCCTTCGTGCTGGAAGGATTCTGTCCATGTTCTATTTTTTTCAGGGTATCCTGAGGGACAGAAGCAGCTCCCTTAATCCACCAGACCCCCAGGAATTTAACTTCCTGTGCAGGTCCCTGACATTTTGAGTCTGGAATTTCCAATCCCAAATCTGATAATGTTTTTCGGATGTTTTGCATCATGTCTTGTACACTTTCTTGGCTCTCTCCCCCCCTATTAAGATGTCGTCAATATATTGGTATACTGTACATCCCTGTGAAACAGGAATCTCTGATAGCGCTTTAGCTAAAGCATTATGAGCAATGGTGGGGGAATGTTTGTATCCTTGTGGAAGTCGGTTAAAGGTATATTGGACTCCTTTCCACGTGAATGCAAACTGCGCTTTGTCTTGCTCAAGGAGGGGAATCATAAAAAACATGTCTTTTACATCTAAGGCAGCCATCCAAGGATGGGCAGCTCCTTTTATCATTGTCACAATTTCCGCGATACTCGGAACCGCAGCGGTCAGGGGTGCAGTGTTGGCGTTTAACTTTCGGTAATCTACTGTGAAACGCCATTGCCCGGTTGGTTTCTTTACTGGCCACACCGGTGAATTATAAGGCGAGTGAGTCCTCTGAATGATGTTTCTTTTTTCTAAATCTGATACCACCCCGTCTGCTCCTGCAAGTGCAGCTGCAGGCAGTGGGTACTGTCGGACGTTGGTAATTTTAGAGGGAGGCAAAGGTATAGATGTTTCTAATAGGCCCAGTTTAACTGTGTCTAATCCTTTTTTGCGTCCTGCAAAACTCCACGCAGTTCCATCCGGGAATTTCCACATTCGCCCACGCAGCACGTCAAATCCTAGGAGGTTAGAATGTGAGGCACCCACTAACACTTCTGCCCTAGTCATTCGCTGCTCTCCCGGCAACCAGAGGTTAATTTTTGCAGTGGGGCATGTTTTTACCACACCATCAATTCCTGTGAAGTTGACTCTGCGTCGGGTGGGATTTATACCTAGAAGTTGTGCTGTTTCGTTAGTGATTGCAGACATTTGGGCTCCAGTATCAATAATAAAATTTACCAATATCTTCCGGGGTCCAACAGGAATGATAATAACGGGTTCGGAGTCTTTATGAGAGAGCCATTGAATTGCTAGTACCTGCCGGACAGGGTGGCTCACTGCCCTCCCCGGGGATAGGAGCTTTTTGGCTGGGACTCTGTCAAATCAATCAAGTTACGTTCCGGTGCAGAAGGCACAATTTTCTCACGACTTGGGGATTCTCTGGTTAGACTTTTCTCCCCAGCCACATTATTCTTTCTAGTTAGAGATTGGACTAGTGTACGGAGGTCTCCCGTAGGGACACCGTGCAAGAATTGTCGGGGCACCCCTAATTGTAGGGCTTTACGCCACAACTCATTCCGGTCCTTATCAGGCTTAAACCTTTCCTCCGATTTAGGGTTTTTAGTGTGAGTTCGGACTTGGCGAACCTTTCGGGGGTGTTCGGAGGATTTCTCACTAGTTAGGCTGGCCCAGCCCATTCGGCGCCCATATTGATCTATTTCCTGTACATATTCATTCCAGGTGGGCATGTAGTGACGACGGCCCCGCCTATGAGCACCCCGAGCCTCTCGTATACGATCTTGAGTACGAACAAGGAACGGTTTCAGGCAATCGGGAAGACCACGGATGAGAGGGGCTAATCGATCGGGGTCGATAGGGGCTGACATTGGGGATTTCCGAAATTCCTCTCTGTCATACATGGCTTGCAGACAAGCTGCTTTCCGTACAGCCGCAAACAGATCAGAGTAGCCTGTAGCTCTAATCTCTAACGGCTCCCCCCTCTCTCGCGGATCCATACCCCCTGCCCAATAGGCTGCTCGAGCAGTTAGGGAATAATTATGATCCCCAGGCATAGTGGTTAAAAACACTCCTGGTCCCCAAGAGTCTCCTGCTTCTTCCTCACTCAGCATAATTCTGTCCCCCCCTTCAGAAGAAACTCGCCACACGTACTCAACAGCTGACTCTTCTGGTCGCCTCGAATATTTCTCCCTTATTTTTGTTAACTCGGTTGGTGTCCGTGGAACGGTACGCACAGTGGTGTGAATTTCATCATCGTCATCAACCGCAGCTTCAGTTTTAACCAGAGGACGTAAAGGAAAAACTTGGGATTTCAAAGTAAAAGTCCTTTCCTCCTCATCTTCTTCGTCATCCTCACTATTAGACAAAAAATCTCCGGTCTGGGTTCCGGAATTTGGATAACACATTAACTTACGAATCTGTTGGACCTGGGTCGAGGGCTGCATTTTATCTAAGAGCCCAGTCACCCTTTCTAATAATATTTTAAGTTGAGCATTCTGGTTTCCTAAACATTCATTCTCACTCACAAGCTTATCGACGTGAGTTCTTAATTTTTCTCCTGTCTCCTTTTGCAAGGCTAATGATGACTTCAGCACCTCATTCTCCGATTTCAGGGTTGCATATTCTACAGCTGAAATCAGATTAGGAGCAGGGGTTTCTCTAGCTTCTTGTTGTGCACAAGATAAACAGGCGCCTAACGCAGCACAAATCACACCCTTGCCTTTCCCCGCTCTGAGCTTCTGTGAAACCCGACACTCTTCAATACGTTCCACCACTTTCTCTTCATCCTTCCAAAATTTTTGGGCCCACTCCTTCCCAGCCTGGGAAGGGGCACAATCATATTTTTGCAGCAGTTTATCCATGGCAATCCTGCCGACTACGCCAAATTCTGTTGCGTGAAACGGGGCCAAGCGGTTTTGGCAGAAGATAAACCCCCTTGCGTTCTAACACTCCTCACCGAGGTGGGAGGCTAGGTGCGGCTAGGTTTAAATTCTGAGTGATGCCCAATTCAGCACTATCAGTCCAATCGCGTTTAATATGTATTAAACTACTACGATTTGGATACACTAATAGTGGACTGCACCTTCAGTCTAGTCGTGCTCCTGAACTAGCACGGCCTCTCTGTAGTTTTGGTCGCGTTCAGTGAGAAAGCGGAACGACTAGCTACTTAAACAGTGCAGTTTATTTAAACAACAGATATACGGGTTCTTTAGGATTGCCGGTGATAAATACACTGTCTGCAAAGCACGTGCAAATAAAGATATTGCTAAGTATACAAACGCGCGACAAAATTATAAACGATACAGCCTGGCTATAAACGTAGGGTAGAGATTCTCTAGAGAAATTTCTAAGTCCCCGAGAAAGCGCTCGGTGTAATCGAAGTCTTACCCAAAGGCGTCCCTATGGGGGGGAAGAAAGGCTCAGCCCGTCGACTGATCCCGGAAATCAGCGGTGGAATTCTTCGCGATGGTGTCTTCCCTGACATCCCCTCTCTCTTGGGCTATTTTTATATTATTTTTTTATCTTCAAAGTGGAGTTTGAGTGACTTTAGTCATACATACTTTTATTATGATTAATGTATTCAAGGAGGAGTGTTCACACCTCGGGGGCGGATAGCCTCCGGGATGGAGGTGTGTTTTGGTACATTGTGGTGAGCAAAGTTCGCACAAAAGGACAGCATTTCATCAACATTTGACGAAATGTTGGCTCGGGTAGCGTGTAGGCCGCTTATCAGTTCCGTAGTACCATCTCGTCCCCATATCTGCTATTCGTCACAAGGGAAGGCCACGGAACAAGCGTGTTCCGTTCCATCCCTCGTGTAGTTTCGCAAACAACCTCGCGCAGGGAATCACAGATGTTGCATTCTTCGTGTGCTAGCTGTGGCTGTATTCTACCTCAGAAGCCTCTTGATTTTATGACTTTCCTTAATGTGTGAACAATGCTGTATTTTTGTATTCTTGGCCAATTTAGTAATTATTCCACATAATCCACCCCGTGACTACAGTCACTCAAGCTCCACGATAATCAATACTGATGGGGAATATCACATGTCCTCTTATGGCGAGGGATATCAAGTGCAAATACTTCTTGCGGGGTGATTAAGCGAGTTAAGCGTTTCATCATAATCCAAAGTCTAACATGCAAAACAATTGTCAAAGCAAAGCACAATACAGTGAGTACTAGTAGAACAACAACAGGATGGAGCATCTTGTTAAAAAGTCCTGTAGCTGTCGGTGACCATCCAAAGAGGGTGTCCCACCATTCATGTCCACCGTCTCTCTTGACCCTTTCCAGTACATGGTGTATTTCTTCAACATCATGATGGACAGTAATCAGAGTTCTTTGTCCATTTTCTTGGGCCTCTTTCAACAATCGCTTCAATTCATCGTGTTGTAGCAACTTCCTCACTAGTGAGAGATTCATTCCGATAGGGGTAGGCAGCAAATCTCGAATCAATGTGTAATTAGATTGTAGCAATTGAAAAGACGTAACAGGAGCTGAATAACTGAAGTCACATCCAATGATGTTAGTAAAGTTACAAACACAAAGATTTGAGTTATTACTTATATCTACTGCTATGTCATCTACGAATACAAAAGTACAGGGAGACCTCATGCAAACACACCCTTTCCCAATATATACAAGCACAGTTTCTGGGGTTTCATCAGGTTGTATCTCAAAATGACAAACATTCTGGTTGGTGTCAAGACAAATGTCTTGTGCCTTGAGAGTATTACTCTCACAAATGAATCCTTGTTGATCTCGTGAAATGCATGCTTCAACATCAACAGTTTGCCATTTATTCTCGTTTTGTTGTGCCCACACTCTATGCTCTACCGGATGGAGTATAGCTCCATGGTGATTCAACCCCAGTGCGATGATTGGGTATATGGTGTATACTGAGGCATTGCGTATCGTTAAGACAAAAGCTGTGGCTTTGCTCTCAGTGGGATCATAGGTGAAATTAACCAGATACCACCAGGATTGAAATTTTCTCTCAAACTCAATTGCATTATCCCATATTACTTTTCGAATTTCAGTGGGCAAGGTGCCTTCTTCACCTTCCCTTATAATTGCGGCTGTCATAGATTGCATCCACAGTTGGGCTTGGATACAACTAAGGGCCAAGGAAACATTGTTTGGGGTTGTACCAAGTGCATTTGTGATCAGCTGATGGTCTTTTTCACCTGTTTCCTCCCACTGAGGCAATATATTCGATAAAAGCCATTGGTGATTTCCCAATGCTGATAGAGAGGACTGTAGAGGATGTTTTAATTTGTCTAGAGCACTAGTAGTTGTGACTAGTTTGTTTGCAAGTATCTCAGCATCTGTACTATTTAAGACTCCCAGTCCTGTTCCTAAGATACCAGTCACCTCTCTCTTCAGTTGTTGTGAGGTGTCAACAGTTCGCCGGCCTAACCATGCTGACCATCCTGCATAAGATGTACTCAGGAATGGTGAGCAGGTGGGTTTGATCGCAGAGATATTAATCTGCATTGACAATTCTACTCGTTTGAGGGAATATGTTGGGTTAAACGGTATTTGTTGTTGACCTGTGTGTTTAATGGCATAAGGGCCAATGTTAAAGGTGTAAGGAGTTAGACTAATGGAGGGCTGAGTAGCTACACCCTTGAAAGTTTGTGGGGGTGTAGGTTTTGGGTTCATTTCAACAGGTTCAGATGTATTTGAGTCAATCATAAATTCAAATAACAATTCCGTGCCCCTGTAGCCCCAAATACAATATACTATGATAGGTTTGATAAAGGTGAAGTTGTGCCAGCAATCTGAGTTTGGCTCTATAATTTTGTAACAATCAATCAGTGTTATATTTGTCCGGTTTAGTAGAGTCTACATGGATGGTTTCAATTACAGTTGGTCTATGGTGAGCAGACCCATTGATTACTCGGCAGCTAATTTGTATTTTCTTTCCTGGGACGGCTTCAAGCTTAGCCATTTGGAGTGAGTCTTTCCAACTCCATTTATCTCTGGAATATACTTCACTTCCTTGTATAACCAGAGTGGAGAGATTTAAATCCCTCATGTTTTCTAGTGTCTCAGTGCTTGCAGCGTATCGTGACAGTGCATTATCCCAAAGCTCATCATCAAGGGGCAGATTCTTAAGTCCGCTCAATAAGGTGTCATTATCGGGGGTTTCAGATAGTGGCAGTGGAACCAGACTAGTCTGTGGAGTTGAGTCAGGTTCGACTTTATCTATGCTTTGATCTATCTCATGTTTTGAAAACACCTCATTTTCATGTAGGACTACAGTGGCCAGGCTCAATTTTCCTTTTCCTGTTCCTGCCATCGCATTGTGTTTTACATAAGCTTGAGACCACGGCCATTCTGGGTCTCTTTGACTACAAACAACAGGGAGTAAAAAGATAAAACTGAATAGCATCAATTCCATCTGCCAATTCGTCATTCTAAAATTTAGGCCTCCAGATGGCCATACATAACAAAAATAATATTATTGCCAGGATCAATGTCAGGATTCCCTGGAGACACTCGAGGTTAGCGTAGGCCAATGCGTCTGTCCACGTACAGTTCTTCCGAGGTTCCTGTAAGACACAAAGGAAAAGAAAATCTGCTCGGTCTCATTTGACCGACGGGGTTAAAAAGAGGGCGAGATCCACCGGGTGCTGATCCGGTGTATCTTCCCTGAACAGTCTTTGGCTTCCCGTGCATGGGGGTTTTTGGGAGTAGCTAACACCATTGGTACTGTGCCAATTTGAGGCATTTTCACTAACACAGGTTGCCCAGGGTGAAATTGTCCCAGGTATTTTCGTGGTTCATTGGGAACTTTTGGAGTGATGATATCAGCAGATACACAGAAAGCTTTCATTTTAGGACAGCCATCTCCACTCCATCTGTTATTTAATTGATAGATGGCATCATCCAATGGCAAATGCCAACCAGGTTCATGAGTTTTTGCAAAACGCTTAACCAATCCATTGGTGCGTTCAACAATGCCATTAGCCTGAGGATAATAGGGAGTATGAAATACCCATCGAATCCCTTCTTCTTTGGCCCAATCTTGTACCACTGTAGCGGTAAAGTGTGAACCGTTATCACTTTGGATTTCCTCAGGAAGGGGAAGTGTGCTGAACCACCCTTTTAGGCCTTTCACTGTGTTGTTCCCGGTAGCTGATTTGAAGCTGGTGGCCATAGCGAGGCCAGAGATAATCTCCACTCCGACTAGGACGTATCTTTTCTCACCTGATGATCTCAAGGGCCCAATATAATCAATTTGCCATGAATGCCACAGTGTTTTCTTGTCCCGAATGTGTAAAGGAGGCGCCTTACTCGGATGATCTTTATTGAGTCGTAGGCGACATTGTGAACAGGCGGTTACTACTTGTTCACACAGCTTAACCGACACAGGCCACCCCCGGGCTAGACCTTCCTGATACAGATCAGCACGGCCTGTATGGCCACGCTTAATATGTAACCATTCGAGTAAGCGTTCCCATTCCCGACCATCATCTACAATGTCAATTTGCTGCAACCGCGTGAGGCTATCTACCTGTTGGTTGAATTGAGCAGTGATCGAGTTCGAACGATCATGGCCTTTTACCCAACCGATGTGCAATGTTCTCTGTCCTCCCATTTCCAACAGTTGCTTCCAACTCTCTGTCTCCCAGATTGGGACTCTATTCACCTGCCAATCATTGGCTGCCCAGTGTCCAATCCATTCAGTGGCTCCTTTAAAAACAGCATATGAGTCAGTGTAAATGTAAGTAGCCCCACGTTGTGCAGCTAGTAGGACGGCTCTGAGTTCCCCTACTTGTGCGCTACCTTCTCCTGTTTCAATTGCTCTTTCCCCCGTTGCTACTTCCAGTGCTACGGCCTTGTATTTCCACTTATTGTTCTCACGGTGAGATGACGCATCAGTAAACCACACTCCTGTAAGATCACTGCCTTCTTTCAGAGGAGGTGCTTCTTGGATTGGAGATGGTCTGTTTGGTGGGGATTGGAACAATAGGGCACCATCTATATCCTTCTGGAGCTTGGATACTTTGATACTACCTTCAGAGATTGGCATGATATCATTAATGCCTTCTAAATAAGCATACCACTTTCGAACTGTGGGTTTCTGGGCAATGCCGGCTGGCGGTGCTGTCCCTTTACGGACCACATCTAGGAGACGAAAAGGGCCCCGAACAATCACGCTCTGTTCTCTCCTTATCTGCTCTGCTCGTTGCAATGCTCGCACCAGGGACAGTAAACCCTTCTCTAGGTCTGAATATCTGCTCTCAGTATCATTAAAGGAGTGAGAGCTAAATTCTAATGGTCTCTCCGGTCCTGCTGGTCCCTTTTGCCATAAGTTACAATGAGAGCCATGTTCGCTGGACCCCCATTCTACATGGACAGGGTCAGTTGGATGTATGGGGCCAAGTTGTTGGAATAACCTTAGCTCTTTTATTAGCAATTCCAGTGCATTAGTATGTTGTTCAGTCCACTCCCAGGATTTACCTTTTTTGAGCAAACAATAAAGGGGGCGAGCAATGATGGAAAAGCCAGGGATGTGTTTACGCCAATAACTTAAAGTTCCCAGAACTTGCTGTAACTCCTTCGTGCTGGAAGGATTCTGTCCATGTTCTATTTTTTTCAGGGTATCCTGAGGGACAGAAGCAGCTCCCTTAATCCACCAGACCCCCAGGAATTTAACTTCCTGTGCAGGTCCCTGACATTTTGAGTCTGGAATTTCCAATCCCAAATCTGATAATGTTTTTCGGATGTTTTGCATCATGTCTTGTACACTTTCTTGGCTCTCTCCCCCCCTATTAAGATGTCGTCAATATATTGGTATACTGTACATCCCTGTGAAACAGGAATCTCTGATAGCGCTTTAGCTAAAGCATTATGAGCAATGGTGGGGGAATGTTTGTATCCTTGTGGAAGTCGGTTAAAGGTATATTGGACTCCTTTCCACGTGAATGCAAACTGCGCTTTGTCTTGCTCAAGGAGGGGAATCATAAAAAACATGTCTTTTACATCTAAGGCAGCCATCCAAGGATGGGCAGCTCCTTTTATCATTGTCACAATTTCCGCGATACTCGGAACCGCAGCGGTCAGGGGTGCAGCGTTGGCGTTTAACTTTCGGTAATCTACTGTGAAACGCCATTGCCCGGTTGGTTTCTTTACTGGCCACACCGGTGAATTATAAGGCGAGTGAGTCCTCTGAATGATGTTTCTTTTTTCTAAATCTGATACCACCCCGTCTGCTCCTGCAAGTGCAGCTGCAGGCAGTGGGTACTGTCGGACGTTGGTAATTTTAGAGGGAGGCAAAGGTATAGATGTTTCTAATAGGCCCAGTTTAACTGTGTCTAATCCTTTTTTGCGTCCTGCAAAACTCCACGCAGTTCCATCCGGGAATTTCCACATTCGCCCACGCAGCACGTCAAATCCTAGGAGGTTAGAATGTGAGGCACCCACTAACACTTCTGCCCTAGTCATTCGCTGCTCTCCCGGCAACCAGAGGTTAATTTTTGCAGTGGGGCATGTTTTTACCACACCATCAATTCCTGTGAAGTTGACTCTGCGTCGGGTGGGATTTATACCTAGAAGTTGTGCTGTTTCGTTAGTGATTGCAGACATTTGGGCTCCAGTATCAATAATAAAATTTACCAATATCTTCCGGGGTCCAACAGGAATGATAATAACGGGTTCGGAGTCTTTATGAGAGAGCCATTGAATTGCTAGTACCTGCCGGACAGGGTGGCTCACTGCCCTCCCCGGGGATAGGAGTTTTTTGGCTGGGACTCTGTCAAATCAATCAAGTTACGTTCCGGTGCAGAAGGCACAATTTTCTCACGACTTGGGGATTCTCTGGTTAGACTTTTCTCCCCAGCCACATTATTCTTTCTAGTTAGAGATTGGACTAGTGTACGGAGGTCTCCCGTAGGGACACCGTGCAAGAATTGTCGGGGCACCCCTAATTGTAGGGCTTTACGCCACAACTCATTCCGGTCCTTATCAGGCTTAAACCTTTCCTCCGATTTAGGGTTTTTAGTGTGAGTTCGGACTTGGCGAACCTTTCGGGGGTGTTCGGAGGATTTCTCACTAGTTAGGCTGGCCCAGCCCATTCGGCGCCCATATTGATCTATTTCCTGTACATATTCATTCCAGGTGGGCATGTAGTGACGACGGCCCCGCCTATGAGCACCCCGAGCCTCTCGTATACGATCTTGAGTACGAACAAGGAACGGTTTCAGGCAATCGGGAAGACCACGGATGAGAGGGGCTAATCGATCGGGGTCGATAGGGGCTGACATTGGGGATTTCCGAAATTCCTCTCTGTCATACATGGCTTGCAGACAAGCTGCTTTCCGTACAGCCGCAAACAGATCAGAGTAGCCTGTAGCTCTAATCTCTAACGGCTCCCCCCTCTCTCGCGGATCCATACCCCCTGCCCAATAGGCTGCTCGAGCAGTTAGGGAATAATTATGATCCCCAGGCATAGTGGTTAAAAACACTCCTGGTCCCCAAGAGTCTCCTGCTTCTTCCTCACTCAGCATAATTCTGTCCCCCCCTTCAGAAGAAACTCGCCACACGTACTCAACAGCTGACTCTTCTGGTCGCCTCGAATATTTCTCCCTTATTTTTGTTAACTCGGTTGGTGTCCGTGGAACGGTACGCACAGTGGTGTGAATTTCATCATCGTCATCAACCGCAGCTTCAGTTTTAACCAGAGGACGTAAAGGAAAAACTTGGGATTTCAAAGTAAAAGTCCTTTCCTCCTCATCTTCTTCGTCATCCTCGCTATTAGACAAAAAATCTCCGGTCTGGGTTCCGGAATTTGGATAACACATTAACTTACGAATCTGTTGGACCTGGGTCGAGGGCTGCATTTTATCTAAGAGCCCAGTCACCCTTTCTAATAATATTTTAAGTTGAGCATTCTGGTTTCCTAAACATTCATTCTCACTCACAAGCTTATCGACGTGAGTTCTTAATTTTTCTCCTGTCTCCTTTTGCAAGGCTAATGATGACTTCAGCACCTCATTCTCCGATTTCAGGGTTGCATATTCTACAGCTGAAATCAGATTAGGAGCAGGGGTTTCTCTAGCTTCTTGTTGTGCACAAGATAAACAGGCGCCTAACGCAGCACAAATCACACCCTTGCCTTTCCCCGCTCTGAGCTTCTGTGAAACCCGACACTCTTCAATACGTTCCACCACTTTCTCTTCATCCTTCCAAAATTTTTGGGCCCACTCCTTCCCAGCCTGGGAAGGGGCACAATCATATTTTTGCAGCAGTTTATCCATGGCAATCCTGCCGACTACGCCAAATTCTGTTGCGTGAAACGGGGCCAAGCGGTTTTGGCAGAAGATAAACCCCCTTGCGTTCTAACACTCCTCACCGAGGTGGGAGGCTAGGTGCGGCTAGGTTTAAATTCTGAGTGATGCCCAATTCAGCACTATCAGTCCAATCGCGTTTAATATGTATTAAACTACTACGATTTGGATACACTAATAGTGGACTGCACCTTCAGTCTAGTCGTGCTCCTGAACTAGCACGGCCTCTCTGTAGTTTTGGTCGCGTTCAGTGAGAAAGCGGAACGACTAGCTACTTAAACAGTGCAGTTTATTTAAACAACAGATATACAGGTTCTTTAGGATTGCCGGTGATAAATACACTGTCTGCAAAGCACGTGCAAATAAAGATATTGCTAAGTATACAAACGCGCGACAAAATTATAAACGATACAGCCTGGCTATAAACGTAGGGTAGAGATTCTCTAGAGAAATTTCTAAGTCCCCGAGAAAGCGCTCGGTGTAATCGAAGTCTTACCCAAAGGCGTCCCTATGGGGGGGAAGAAAGGCTCAGCCCGTCGACTGATCCCGGAAATCAGCGGTGGAATTCTTCGCGATGGTGTCTTCCCTGACATCCCCTCTCTCTTGGGCTATTTTTATATTATTTTTTTATCTTCAAAGTGGAGTTTGAGTGACTTTAGTCATACATACTTTTATTATGATTAATGTATTCAAGGAGGAGTGTTCACACCTCGGGGGCGGATAGCCTCCGGGATGGAGGTGTGTTTTGGTACATTGTGGTGAGCAAAGTTCGCACAAAAGGACAGCATTTCATCAACATTTGACGAAAGGTTGGCTCGGGTAGCGTGTAGGCCGCTTATCAGTTCCGTAGTACCATCTCGTCCCCATATCTGCTATTCGTCACAAGGGAAGGCCACGGAACAAGCGTGTTCCGTTCCATCCCTCGTGTAGTTTCGCAAACAACCTCGCGCAGGGAATCACAGATGTTGCATTCTTCGTGTGCTAGCTGTGGCTGTATTCTACCTCAGAAGCCTCTTGATTTTATGACTTTCCTTAATGTGTGAACAATGCTGTATTTTTGTATTCTTGGCCAATTTAGTAATTATTCCACATAATCCACCCCGTGACTACAGTCACTCAAGCTCCACGATAATCAATACTGATGGGGAATATCACATGTCCTCTTATGGCGAGGGATATCAAGTGCAAATACTTCTTGCGGGGTGATTAAGCGAGTTAAGCGTTTCATCATAATCCAAAGTCTAACATGCAAAACAATTGTCAAAGCAAAGCACAATACAGTGAGTACTAGTAGAACAACAACAGGATGGAGCATCTTGTTAAAAAGTCCTGTAGCTGTCGGTGACCATCCAAAGAGGGTGTCCCACCATTCATGTCCACCGTCTCTCTTGACCCTTTCCAGTACATGGTGTATTTCTTCAACATCATGATGGACAGTAATCAGAGTTCTTTGTCCATTTTCTTGGGCCTCTTTCAACAATCGCTTCAATTCATCGTGTTGTAGCAACTTCCTCACTAGTGAGAGATTCATTCCGATAGGGGTAGGCAGCAAATCTCGAATCAATGTGTAATTAGATTGTAGCAATTGAAAAGACGTAACAGGAGCTGAATAACTGAAGTCACATCCAATGATGTTAGTAAAGTTACAAACACAAAGATTTGAGTTATTACTTATATCTACTGCTATGTCATCTACGAATACAAAAGTACAGGGAGACCTCATGCAAACACACCCTTTCCCAATATATACAAGCACAGTTTCTGGGGTTTCATCAGGTTGTATCTCAAAATGACAAACATTCTGGTTGGTGTCAAGACAAATGTCTTGTGCCTTGAGAGTATTACTCTCACAAATGAATCCTTGTTGATCTCGTGAAATGCATGCTTCAACATCAACAGTTTGCCATTTATTCTCGTTTTGTTGTGCCCACACTCTATGCTCTACCGGATGGAGTATAGCTCCATGGTGATTCAACCCCAGTGCGATGATTGGGTATATGGTGTATACTGAGGCATTGCGTATTGTTAAGACAAAAGCTGTGGCTTTGCTCTCAGTGGGATCATAGGTGAAATTAACCAGATACCACCAGGATTGAAATTTTCTCTCAAACTCAATTGCATTATCCCATATTACTTTTCGAATTTCAGTGGGCAAGGTGCCTTCTTCACCTTCCCTTATAATTGCGGCTGTCATAGATTGCATCCACAGTTGGGCTTGGATACAACTAAGGGCCAAGGAAACATTGTTTGGGGTTGTACCAAGTGCATTTGTGATCAGCTGATGGTCTTTTTCACCTGTTTCCTCCCACTGAGGCAATATATTCGATAAAAGCCATTGGTGATTTCCCAATGCTGATAGAGAGGACTGTAGAGGATGTTTTAATTTGTCTAGATCACTAGTAGTTGTGACTAGTTTGTTTGCAAGTATCTCAGCATCTGTACTATTTAAGACTCCCAGTCCTGTTCCTAAGATACCAGTCACCTCTCTCTTCAGTCGTTGTGAGGTGTCAACAGTTCGCCGGCCTAACCATGCTGACCATCCTGCATAAGATGTACTCAGGAATGGTGAGCAGGTGGGTTTGATCGCAGAGATATTAATCTGCATTGACAATTCTACTCGTTTGAGGGAATATGTTTGGTTAAACGGTATTTGTTGTTGACCTGTGTGTTTAATGGCATAAGGGCCAATGTTAAAGGTGTAAGGAGTTAGACTAATGGAGGGCTGAGTAGCTACACCCTTGAAAGTTTGTGGGGGTGTAGGTTTTGGGTTCATTTCAACAGGTTCAGATGTATTTGAGTCAATCATAAATTCAAATAACAATTCCGTGCCCCTGTAGCCCCAAATACAATATACTATGATAGGTTTGATAAAGGTGAAGTTGTGCCAGCAATCTGAGTTTGGCTCTATAATTTTGTAACAATCAATCAGTGTTATATTTGTCCGGTTTAGTAGAGTCTACATGGATGGTTTCAATTACAGTTGGTCTATGGTGAGCAGACCCATTGATTACTCGGCAGCTAATTTGTATTTTCTTTCCTGGGACGGCTTCAAGCTTAGCCATTTGGAGTGAGTCTTTCCAACTCCATTTATCTCTGGAATATACTTCACTTCCTTGTATAACCAGAGTGGAGAGATTTAAATCCCTCATGTTTTCTAGTGTCTCAGTGCTTGCAGCGTATCGTGACAGTGCATTATCCCAAAGCTCATCATCAAGGGGCAGATTCTTAAGTCCGCTCAATAAGGTGTCATTATCGGGGGTTTCAGATAGTGGCAGTGGAACCAGACTAGTCTGTGGAGTTGAGTCAGGTTCGACTTTATCTATGCTTTGATCTATCTCATGTTTTGAAAACACCTCATTTTCATGTAGGACTACAGTGGCCAGGCTCAATTTTCCTTTTCCTGTTCCTGCCATCGCATTGTGTTTTACATAAGCTTGAGACCACGGCCATTCTGGGTCTCTTTGACTACAAACAACAGGGAGTAAAAAGATAAAACTGAATAGCATCAATTCCATCTGCCAATTCGTCATTCTAAAATTTAGGCCTCCAGATGGCCATACATAACAAAAATAATATTATTGCCAGGATCAATGTCAGGATTCCCTGGAGACACTCGAGGTTGGCGTAGGCCAATGCGTCTGTCCACGTACAGTTCTTCCGAGGTTCCTGTAAGACACAAAGGAAAAGAAAATCTGCTCGGTCTCATTTGACCGACGGGGTTAAAAAGAGGGCGAGATCCACCGGGTGCTGATCCGGTGTATCTTCCCTGAACAGTCTTTGGCTTCCCGTGCATGGGGGTTTTTGGGAGTAGCTAACACCATTGGTACTGTGCCAATTTGAGGCATTTTCACTAACACAGGTTGCCCAGGGTGAAATTGTCCCAGGTATTTTCGTGGTTCATTGGGAACTTTTGGAGTGATGATATCAGCAGATACACAGAAAGCTTTCATTTTAGGACAGCCATCTCCACTCCATCTGTTATTTAATTGATAGATGGCATCATCCAATGGCAAATGCCAACCAGGTTCATGAGTTTTTGCAAAACGCTTAACCAATCCATTGGTGCGTTCAACAATGCCATTAGCCTGAGGATAATAGGGAGTATGAAATACCCATCGAATCCCTTCTTCTTTGGCCCAATCTTGTACCACTGTAGCGGTAAAGTGTGAACCGTTATCACTTTGGATTTCCTCAGGAAGGGGAAGTGTGCTGAACCACCCTTTTAGGCCTTTCACTGTGTTGTTCCCGGTAGCTGATTTGAAGCTGGTGGCCATAGCGAGGCCAGAGATAATCTCCACTCCGACTAGGACGTATCTTTTCTCACCTGATGATCTCAAGGGCCCAATATAATCAATTTGCCATGAATGCCACAATGTTTTCTTGTCCCGAATGTGTAAAGGAGGCGCCTTACTCGGATGATCTTTATTGAGTCGTAGGCGACATTGTGAACAGGCGGTTACTACTTGTTCACACAGCTTAACCGACACAGGCCACCCCCGGGCTAGACCTTCCTGATACAGATCAGCACGGCCTGTATGGCCACGCTTAATATGTAACCATTCGAGTAAGCGTTCCCATTCCCGACCATCATCTACAATGTCAATTTGCTGCAACCGCGTGAGGCTATCTACCTGTTGGTTGAATTGAGCAGTGATCGAGTTCGAACGATCATGGCCTTTTACCCAACCAACGTGCAATGTTCTCTGTCCTCCCATTTCCAACAGTTGCTTCCAACTCTCTGTCTCCCAGATTGGGACTCTATTCACCTGCCAATCATTGGCTGCCCAGTGTCCAATCCATTCAGTGGCTCCTTTAAAAACAGCATATGAGTCAGTGTAAATGTAAGTAGCCCCACGTTGTGCAGCTAGTAGGACGGCTCTGAGTTCCCCTACTTGTGCGCTACCTTCTCCTGTTTCAATTGCTCTTTCCCCCGTTGCTACTTCCAGTGCTACGGCCTTGTATTTCCACTTATTGTTCTCACGGTGAGATGACGCATCAGTAAACCACACTCCTGTAAGATCACTGCCTTCTTTCAGAGGAGGTGCTTCTTGGATTGGAGATGGTCTGTTTGGTGGGGATTGGAACAATAGGGCACCATCTATATCCTTCTGGAGCTTGGATACTTTGATACTACCTTCAGAGATTGGCATGATATCATTAATGCCTTCTAAATAAGCATACCACTTTCGAACTGTGGGTTTCCGGGCAATGCCGGCTGGTGGTGCTGTCCCTTTACGGACCACGTCTAGGAGACGAAAAGGGCCCCGAACAATCACGCTCTGTTCTCTCCTTATCTGCTCTGCTCGTTGCAATGCTCGCACCAGGGACAGTAAACCCTTCTCTAGGTCTGAATATCTGCTCTCAGTATCATTAAAGGAGTGAGAGCTAAATTCTAATGGTCTCTCCGGTCCTGCTGGTCCCTTTTGCCATAAGTTACAATGAGAACCATGTTCGCTGAACCCCCATTCTACATGGACAGGGTCAGTTGGATGTATGGGGCCAAGTTGTTGGAATAACCTTAGCTCTTTTATTAGCAATTCCAGTGCATTAGTATGTTGTTCAGTCCACTCCCAGGATTTACCTTTTTTGAGCAAACAATAAAGGGGGCGAGCAATGATGGAAAAGCCAGGGATGTGTTTACGCCAATAACTTAAAGTTCCCAGAACTTGCTGTAACTCCTTCGTGCTGGAAGGATTCTGTCCATGTTCTATTTTTTTCAGGGTATCCTGAGGGACAGAAGCAGCTCCCTTAATCCACCAGACCCCCAGGAATTTAACTTCCTGTGCAGGTCCCTGACATTTTGAGTCTGGAATTTCCAATCCCAAATCTGATAATGTTTTTCGGATGTTTTGCATCATGTCTTGTACACTTTCTTGGCTCTCTCCCCCCCTATTAAGATGTCGTCAATATATTGGTATACTGTACATCCCTGTGAAACAGGAATCTCTGATAGCGCTTTAGCTAAAGCATTATGAGCAATGGTGGGGGAATGTTTGTATCCTTGTGGAAGTCGGTTAAAGGTATATTGGACTCCTTTCCACGTGAATGCAAACTGCGCTTTGTCTTGCTCAAGGAGGGGAATCATAAAAAACATGTCTTTTACATCTAAGGCAGCCATCCAAGGATGGGCAGCTCCTTTTATCATTGTCACAATTTCCGCGATACTCGGAACCGCAGCGGTCAGGGGTGCAGCGTTGGCATTTAACTTTCGGTAATCTACTGTGAAACGCCATTGCCCGGTTGGTTTCTTTACTGGCCACACCGGTGAATTATAAGGCGAGTGAGTCCTCTGAATGATGTTTCTTTTTTCTAAATCTGATACCACCCCGTCTGCTCCTGCAAGTGCAGCTGCAGGCAGTGGGTACTGTCGGACGTTGGTAATTTTAGAGGGAGGCAAAGGTATAGATGTTTCTAATAGGCCCAGTTTAACTGTGTCTAATCCTTTTTTGCGTCCTGCAAAACTCCACGCAGTTCCATCCGGGAATTTCCACATTCGCCCACGCAGCACGTCAAATCCTAGGAGGTTAGAATGTGAGGCACCCACTAACACTTCTGCCCTAGTCATTCGCTGCTCTCCCGGCAACCAGAGGTTAATTTTTGCAGTGGGGCATGTTTTTACCACACCATCAATTCCTGTGAAGTTGACTCTGCGTCGGGTGGGATTTATACCTAGAAGTTGTGCTGTTTCGTTAGTGATTGCAGACATTTGGGCTCCAGTATCAATAATAAAATTTACCAATATCTTCCGGGGTCCAACAGGAATGATAATAACGGGTTCGGAGTCTTTATGAGAGAGCCATTGAATTGCTAGTACCTGCCGGACAGGGTGGCTCACTGCCCTCCCCGGGGATAGGAGTTTTTTGGCTGGGACTCTGTCAAATCAATCAAGTTACGTTCCGGTGCAGAAGGCACAATTTTCTCACGACTTGGGGATTCTCTGGTTAGACTTTTCTCCCCAGCCACATTATTCTTTCTAGTTAGAGATTGGACTAGTGTACGGAGGTCTCCCGTAGGGACACCGTGCAAGAATTGTCGGGGCACCCCTAATTGTAGGGCTTTACGCCACAACTCATTCCGGTCCTTATCAGGCTTAAACCTTTCCTCCGATTTAGGGTTTTTAGTGTGAGTTCGGACTTGGCGAACCTTTCGGGGGTGTTCGGAGGATTTCTCACTAGTTAGGCTGGCCCAGCCCATTCGGCGCCCATATTGATCTATTTCCTGTACATATTCATTCCAGGTGGGCATGTAGTGACGACGGCCCCGCCTATGAGCACCCCGAGCCTCTCGTATACGATCTTGAGTACGAACAAGGAACGGTTTCAGGCAATCGGGAAGACCACGGATGAGAGGGGCTAATCGATCGGGGTCGATAGGGGCTGACATTGGGGATTTCCGAAATTCCTCTCTGTCATACATGGCTTGCAGACAAGCTGCTTTCCGTACAGCCGCAAACAGATCAGAGTAGCCTGTAGCTCTAATCTCTAACGGCTCCCCCCTCTCTCGCGGATCCATACCCCCTGCCCAATAGGCTGCTCGAGCAGTTAGGGAATAATTATGATCCCCAGGCATAGTGGTTAAAAACACTCCTGGTCCCCAAGAGTCTCCTGCTTCTTCCTCACTCAGCATAATTCTGTCCCCCCCTTCAGAAGAAACTCGCCACACGTACTCAACAGCTGACTCTTCTGGTCGCCTCGAATATTTCTCCCTTATTTTTGTTAACTCGGTTGGTGTCCGTGGAACGGTACGCACAGTGGTGTGAATTTCATCATCGTCATCAACCGCAGCTTCAGTTTTAACCAGAGGACGTAAAGGAAAAACTTGGGATTTCAAAGTAAAAGTCCTTTCCTCCTCATCTTCTTCGTCATCCTCACTATTAGACAAAAAATCTCCGGTCTGGGTTCCGGAATTTGGATAACACATTAACTTACGAATCTGTTGGACCTGGGTCGAGGGCTGCATTTTATCTAAGAGCCCAGTCACCCTTTCTAATAATATTTTAAGTTGAGCATTCTGGTTTCCTAAACGTTCATTCTCACTCACAAGCTTATCGACGTGAGTTCTTAATTTTTCTCCTGTCTCCTTTTGCAAGGCTAATGATGACTTCAGCACCTCATTCTCCGATTTCAGGGTTGCATATTCTACAGCTGAAATCAGATTAGGAGCAGGGGTTTCTCTAGCTTCTTGTTGTGCACAAGATAAACAGGCGCCTAACGCAGCACAAATCACACCCTTGCCTTTCCCCGCTCTGAGCTTCTGTGAAACCCGACACTCTTCAATACGTTCCACCACTTTCTCTTCATCCTTCCAAAATTTTTGGGCCCACTCCTTCCCAGCCTGGGAAGGGGCACAATCATATTTTTGCAGCAGTTTATCCATGGCAATCCTGCCGACTACGCCAAATTCTGTTGCGTGAAACGGGGCCAAGCGGTTTTGGCAGAAGATAAACCCCCTTGCGTTCTAACACTCCTCACCGAGGTGGGAGGCTAGGTGCGGCTAGGTTTAAATTCTGAGTGATGCCCAATTCAGCACTATCAGTCCAATCGCGTTTAATATGTATTAAACTACTACGATTTGGATACACTAATAGTGGACTGCACCTTCAGTCTAGTCGTGCTCCTGAACTAGCACGGCCTCTCTGTAGTTTTGGTCGCGTTCAGTGAGAAAGCGGAACGACTAGCTACTTAAACAGTGCAGTTTATTTAAACAACAGATATACAGGTTCTTTAGGATTGCCGGTGATAAATACACTGTCTGCAAAGCACGTGCAAGTAAAGATATTGCTAAGTATACAAACGCGCGACAAAATTATAAACGATACAGCCTGGCTATAAACGTAGGGTAGAGATTCTCTAGAGAAATTTCTAAGTCCCCGAGAAAGCGCTCGGTGTAATCGAAGTCTTACCCAAAGGCGTCCCTATGGGGGGGAAGAAAGGCTCAGCCCGTCGACTGATCCCGGAAATCAGCGGTGGAATTCTTCGCGATGGTGTCTTCCCTGACATCCCCTCTCTCTTGGGCTATTTTTATATTATTTTTTTATCTTCAAAGTGGAGTTTGAGTGACTTTAGTCATACATACTTTTATTATGATTAATGTATTCAAGGAGGAGTGTTCACACCTCGGGGGCGGATAGCCTCCGGGATGGAGGTGTGTTTTGGTACATTGTGGTGAGCAAAGTTCGCACAAAAGGACAGCATTTCATCAACATTTGACGAAAGGTTGGCTCGGGTAGCGTGTAGGCCGCTTATCAGTTCCGTAGTACCATCTCGTCCCCATATCTGCTATTCGTCACAAGGGAAGGCCACGGAACAAGCGTGTTCCGTTCCATCCCTCGTGTAGTTTCGCAAACAACCTCGCGCAGGGAATCACAGATGTTGCATTCTTCGTGTGCTAGCTGTGGCTGTATTCTACCTCAGAAGCCTCTTGATTTTATGACTTTCCTTAATGTGTGAACAATGCTGTATTTTTGTATTCTTGGCCAATTTAGTAATTATTCCACATAATCCACCCCGTGACTACGGTCACTCAAGCTCCACGATAATCAATACTGATGGGGAATATCACACGTCCTCTTATGGCGAGGGATATCAAGTGCAAATACTTCTTGCGGGGTGATTAAGCGAGTTAAGCGTTTCATCATAATCCAAAGTCTAACATGCAAAACAATTGTCAAAGCAAAGCACAATACAGTGAGTACTAGTAGAACAACAACAGGATGGAGCATCTTGTTAAAAAGTCCTGTAGCTGTCGGTGACCATCCAAAGAGGGTGTCCCGCCATTCATGTCCACCGTCTCTCTTGACCCTTTCCAGTACATGGTGTATTTCTTCAACATCATGATGGACAGTAATCAGAGTTCTTTGTCCATTTTCTTGGGCCTCTTTCAACAATCGCTTCAATTCATCGTGTTGTAGCAACTTCCTCACTAGTGAGAGATTCATTCCGATAGGGGTAGGCAGCAAATCTCGAATCAATGTGTAATTAGATTGTAGCAATTGAAAAGACGTAACAGGAGCTGAATAACTGAAGTCACATCCAATGATGTTAGTAAAGTTACAAACACAAAGATTTGAGTTATTACTTATATCTACTGCTATGTCATCTACGAATACAAAAGTACAGGGAGACCTCATGCAAACACACCCTTTCCCAATATATACAAGCACAGTTTCTGGGGTTTCATCAGGTTGTATCTCAAAATGACAAACATTCTGGTTGGTGTCAAGACAAATGTCTTGTGCCTTGAGAGTATTACTCTCACAAATGAATCCTTGTTGATCTCGTGAAATGCATGCTTCAACATCAACAGTTTGCCATTTATTCTCGTTTTGTTGTGCCCACACTCTATGCTCTACCGGATGGAGTATAGCTCCATGGTGATTCAACCCCAGTGCGATGATTGGGTATATGGTGTATACTGAGGCATTGCGTATCGTTAAGACAAAAGCTGTGGCTTTGCTCTCAGTGGGGTCATAGGTGAAATTAACCAGATACCACCAGGATTGAAATTTTCTCTCAAACTCAATTGCATTATCCCATATTACTTTTCGAATTTCAGTGGGCAAGGTGCCTTCTTCACCTTCCCTTATAATTGCGGCTGTCATAGATTGCATCCACAGTTGGGCTTGGATACAACTAAGGGCCAAGGAAACATTGTTTGGGGTTGTACCAAGTGCATTTGTGATCAGCTGATGGTCTTTTTCACCTGTTTCCTCCCACTGAGGCAATATATTCGATAAAAGCCATTGGTGATTTCCCAATGCTGATAGAGAGGACTGTAGAGGATGTTTTAATTTGTCTAGAGCACTAGTAGTTGTGACTAGTTTGTTTGCAAGTATCTCAGCATCTGTACTATTTAAGACTCCCAGTCCTGTTCCTAAGATACCAGTCACCTCTCTCTTCAGTCGTTGTGAGGTGTCAACAGTTCGCCGGCCTAACCATGCTGACCATCCTGCATAAGATGTACTCAGGAATGGTGAGCAGGTGGGTTTGATCGCAGAGATATTAATCTGCATTGACAATTCTACTCGTTTGAGGGAATATGTTGGGTTAAACGGTATTTGTTGTTGACCTGTGTGTTTAATGGCATAAGGGCCAATGTTAAAGGTGTAAGGAGTTAGACTAATGGAGGGCTGAGTAGCTACACCCTTGAAAGTTTGTGGGGGTGTAGGTTTTGGGTTCATTTCAACAGGTTCAGATGTATTTGAGTCAATCATAAATTCAAATAACAATTCCGTGCCCCTGTAGCCCCAAATACAATATACTATGATAGGTTTGATAAAGGTGAAGTTGTGCCAGCAATCTGAGTTTGGCTCTATAATTTTGTAACAATCAATCAGTGTTATGTTTGTCCGGTTTAGTAGAGTCTACATGGATGGTTTCAATTACAGTTGGTCTATGGTGAGCAGACCCATTGATTACTCGGCAGCTAATTTGTATTTTCTTTCCTGGGACGGCTTCAAGCTTAGCCATTTGGAGTGAGTCTTTCCAACTCCATTTATCTCTGGAATATACTTCACTTCCTTGTATAACCAGAGTGGAGAGATTTAAATCCCTCATGTTTTCTAGTGTCTCAGTGCTTGCAGTGTATCGTGACAGTGCATTATCCCAAAGCTCATCATCAAGGGGCAGATTCTTAAGTCCGCTCAATAAGGTGTCATTATCGGGGGTTTCAGATAGTGGCAGTGGAACCAGACTAGTCTGTGGAGTTGAGTCAGGTTCGACTTTATCTATGCTTTGATCTATCTCATGTTTTGAAAACACCTCATTTTCATGTAGGACTACAGTGGCCAGGCTCAATTTTCCTTTTCCTGTTCCTGCCATCGCATTGTGTTTTACATAAGCTTGAGACCACGGCCATTCTGGGTCTCTTTGACTACAAACAACAGGGAGTAAAAAGATAAAACTGAATAGCATCAATTCCATCTGCCAATTCGTCATTCTAAAATTTAGGCCTCCAGATGGCCATACATAACAAAAATAATATTATTGCCAGGATCAATGTCAGGATTCCCTGGAGACACTCGAGGTTAGCGTAGGCCAATGCGTCTGTCCACGTACAGTTCTTCCGAGGTTCCTGTAAGACACAAAGGAAAAGAAAATCTGCTCGGTCTCATTTGACCGACGGGGTTAAAAAGAGGGCGAGATCCACCGGGTGCTGATCCGGTGTATCTTCCCTGAACAGTCTTTGGCTTCCCGTGCATGGGGGTTTTTGGGAGTAGCTAACACCATTGGTACTGTGCCAATTTGAGGCATTTTCACTAACACAGGTTGCCCAGGGTGAAATTGTCCCAGGTATTTTCGTGGTTCATTGGGAACTTTTGGAGTGATGATATCAGCAGATACACAGAAAGCTTTCATTTTAGGACAGCCATCTCCACTCCATCTGTTATTTAATTGATAGATGGCATCATCCAATGGCAAATGCCAACCAGGTTCATGAGTTTTTGCAAAACGCTTAACCAATCCATTGGTGCGTTCAACAATGCCATTAGCCTGAGGATAATAGGGAGTATGAAATACCCATCGAATCCCTTCTTCTTTGGCCCAATCTTGTACCACTGTAGCGGTAAAGTGTGAACCGTTATCACTTTGGATTTCCTCAGGAAGGGGAAGTGTGCTGAACCACCCTTTTAGGCCTTTCACTGTGTTGTTCCCGGTAGCTGATTTGAAGCTGGTGGCCATAGCGAGGCCAGAGATAATCTCCACTCCGACTAGGACGTATCTTTTCTCACCTGATGATCTCAAGGGCCCAATATAATCAATTTGCCATGAATGCCACAATGTTTTCTTGTCCCGAATGTGTAAAGGAGGCGCCTTACTCGGATGATCTTTATTGAGTCGTAGGCGACATTGTGAACAGGCGGTTACTACTTGTTCACACAGCTTAACTGACACAGGCCACCCCCGGGCTAGACCTTCCTGATACAGATCAGCACGGCCTGTATGGCCACGCTTAATATGTAACCATTCGAGTAAGCGTTCCCATTCCCGACCATCATCTACAATGTCAATTTGCTGCAACCGCGTGAGGCTATCTACCTGTTGGTTGAATTGAGCAGTGATCGAGTTCGAACGATCATGGCCTTTTACCCAACCGATGTGCAATGTTCTCTGTCCTCCCATTTCCAACAGTTGCTTCCAACTCTCTGTCTCCCAGATTGGGACTCTATTCACCTGCCAATCATTGGCTGCCCAGTGTCCAATCCATTCAGTGGCTCCTTTAAAAACAGCATATGAGTCAGTGTAAATGTAAGTAGCCCCACGTTGTGCAGCTAGTAGGACGGCTCTGAGTTCCCCTACTTGTGCGCTACCTTCTCCTGTTTCAATTGCTCTTTCCCCCGTTGCTACTTCCAGTGCTACGGCCTTGTATTTCCACTTATTGTTCTCACGGTGAGATGACGCATCAGTAAACCACACTCCTGTAAGATCACTGCCTTCTTTCAGAGGAGGTGCTTCTTGGATTGGAGATGGTCTGTTTGGTGGGGATTGGAACAATAGGGCACCATCTATATCCTTCTGGAGCTTGGATACTTTGATACTACCTTCAGAGATTGGCATGATATCATTAATGCCTTCTAAATAAGCATACCACTTTCGAACTGTGGGTTTCTGGGCAATGCCGGCTGGTGGTGCTGTCCCTTTACGGACCACATCTAGGAGACGAAAAGGGCCCCGAACAATCACGCTCTGTTCTCTCCTTATCTGCTCTGCTCGTTGCAATGCTCGCACCAGGGACAGTAAACCCTTCTCTAGGTCTGAATATCTGCTCTCAGTATCATTAAAGGAGTGAGAGCTAAATTCTAATGGTCTCTCCGGTCCTGCTGGTCCCTTTTGCCATAAGTTACAATGAGAACCATGTTCGCTGGACCCCCATTCTACATGGACAGGGTCAGTTGGATGTATGGGGCCAAGTTGTTGGAATAACCTTAGCTCTTTTATTAGCAATTCCAGTGCATTAGTATGTTGTTCAGTCCACTCCCAGGATTTACCTTTTTTGAGCAAACAATAAAGGGGGCGAGCAATGATGGAAAAGCCAGGGATGTGTTTACGCCAATAACTTAAAGTTCCCAGAACTTGCTGTAACTCCTTCGTGCTGGAAGGATTCTGTCCATGTTCTATTTTTTTCAGGGTATCCTGAGGGACAGAAGCAGCTCCCTTAATCCACCAGACCCCCAGGAATTTAACTTCCTGTGCAGGTCCCTGACATTTTGAGTCTGGAATTTCCAATCCCAAATCTGATAATGTTTTTCGGATGTTTTGCATCATGTCTTGTACACTTTCTTGGCTCTCTCCCCCCCTATTAAGATGTCGTCAATATATTGGTATACTGTACATCCCTGTGAAACAGGAATCTCTGATAGCGCTTTAGCTAAAGCATTATGAGCAATGGTGGGGGAATGTTTGTATCCTTGTGGAAGTCGGTTAAAGGTATATTGGACTCCTTTCCACGTGAATGCAAACTGCGCTTTGTCTTGCTCAAGGAGGGGAATCATAAAAAACATGTCTTTTACATCTAAGGCAGCCATCCAAGGATGGGCAGCTCCTTTTATCATTGTCACAATTTCCGCGATACTCGGAACCGCAGCGGTCAGGGGTGCAGCGTTGGCGTTTAACTTTCGGTAATCTACTGTGAAACGCCATTGCCCGGTTGGTTTCTTTACTGGCCACACCGGTGAATTATAAGGCGAGTGAGTCCTCTGAATGATGTTTCTTTTTTCTAAATCTGATACCACCCCGTCTGCTCCTGCAAGTGCAGCTGCAGGCAGTGGGTACTGTCGGACGTTGGTAATTTTAGAGGGAGGCAAAGGTATAGATGTTTCTAATAGGCCCAGTTTAACTGTGTCTAATCCTTTTTTGCGTCCTGCAAAACTCCACACAGTTCCATCCGGGAATTTCCACATTCGCCCACGCAGCACGTCAAATCCTAGGAGGTTAGAATGTGAGGCACCCACTAACACTTCTGCCCTAGTCATTCGCTGCTCTCCCGGCAACCAGAGGTTAATTTTTGCAGTGGGGCATGTTTTTACCACACCATCAATTCCTGTGAAGTTGACTCTGCGTCGGGTGGGATTTATACCTAGAAGTTGTGCTGTTTCGTTAGTGATTGCAGACATTTGGGCTCCAGTATCAATAATAAAATTTACCAATATCTTCCGGGGTCCAACAGGAATGATAATAACGGGTTCGGAGTCTTTATGAGAGAGCCATTGAATTGCTAGTACCTGCCGGACAGGGTGGCTCACTGCCCTCCCCGGGGATAGGAGTTTTTTGGCTGGGACTCTGTCAAATCAATCAAGTTACATTCCGGTGCAGAAGGCACAATTTTCTCACGACTTGGGGATTCTCTGGTTAGACTTTTCTCCCCAGCCACATTATTCTTTCTAGTTAGAGATTGGACTAGTGTACGGAGGTCTCCCGTAGGGACACCGTGCAAGAATTGTCGGGGCACCCCTAATTGTAGGGCTTTACGCCACAACTCATTCCGGTCCTTATCAGGCTTAAACCTTTCCTCCGATTTAGGGTTTTTAGTGTGAGTTCGGACTTGGCGAACCTTTCGGGGGTGTTCGGAGGATTTCTCACTAGTTAGGCTGGCCCAGCCCATTCGGCGCCCATATTGATCTATTTCCTGTACATATTCATTCCAGGTGGGCATGTAGTGACGACGGCCCCGCCTATGAGCACCCCGAGCCTCTCGTATACGATCTTGAGTACGAACAAGGAACGGTTTCAGGCAATCGGGAAGACCACGGATGAGAGGGGCTAATCGATCGGGGTCGATAGGGGCTGACATTGGGGATTTCCGAAATTCCTCTCTGTCATACATGGCTTGCAGACAAGCTGCTTTCCGTACAGCCGCAAACAGATCAGAGTAGCCTGTAGCTCTAATCTCTAACGGCTCCCCCCTCTCTCGCGGATCCATACCCCCTGCCCAATAGGCTGCTCGAGCAGTTAGGGAATAATTATGATCCCCAGGCACAGTGGTTAAAAACACTCCTGGTCCCCAAGAGTCTCCTGCTTCTTCCTCACTCAGCATAATTCTGTCCCCCCCTTCAGAAGAAACTCGCCACACGTACTCAACAGCTGACTCTTCTGGTCGCCTCGAATATTTCTCCCTTATTTTTGTTAACTCGGTTGGTGTCCGTGGAACGGTACGCACAGTGGTGTGAATTTCATCATCGTCATCAACCGCAGCTTCAGTTTTAACCAGAGGACGTAAAGGAAAAACTTGGGATTTCAAAGTAAAAGTCCTTTCCTCCTCATCTTCTTCGTCATCCTCACTATTAGACAAAAAATCTCCGGTCTGGGTTCCGGAATTTGGATAACACATTAACTTACGAATCTGTTGGACCTGGGTCGAGGGCTGCATTTTATCTAAGAGCCCAGTCACCCTTTCTAATAATATTTTAAGTTGAGCATTCTGGTTTCCTAAACATTCATTCTCACTCACAAGCTTATCGACGTGAGTTCTTAATTTTTCTCCTGTCTCCTTTTGCAAGGCTAATGATGACTTCAGCACCTCATTCTCCGATTTCAGGGTTGCATATTCTACAGCTGAAATCAGATTAGGAGCAGGGGTTTCTCTAGCTTCTTGTTGTGCACAAGATAAACAGGCGCCTAACGCAGCACAAATCACACCCTTGCCTTTCCCCGCTCTGAGCTTCTGTGAAACCCGACACTCTTCAATACGTTCCACCACTTTCTCTTCATCCTTCCAAAATTTTTGGGCCCACTCCTTCCCAGCCTGGGAAGGGGCACAATCATATTTTTGCAGCAGTTTATCCATGGCAATCCTGCCGACTACGCCAAATTCTGTTGCGTGAAACGGGGCCAAGCGGTTTTGGCAGAAGATAAACCCCCTTGCGTTCTAACACTCCTCACCGAGGTGGGAGGCTAGGTGCGGCTAGGTTTAAATTCTGAGTGATGCCCAATTCAGCACTATCAGTCCAATCGCGTTTAATATGTATTAAACTACTACGATTTGGATACACTAATAGTGGACTGCACCTTCAGTCTAGTCGTGCTCCTGAACTAGCACGGCCTCTCTGTAGTTTTGGTCGCGTTCAGTGAGAAAGCGGAACGACTAGCTACTTAAACAGTGCAGTTTATTTAAACAACAGATATACAGGTTCTTTAGGATTGCCGGTGATAAATACACTGTCTGCAAAGCACGTGCAAGTAAAGATATTGCTAAGTATACAAACGCGCGACAAAATTATAAACGATACAGCCTGGCTATAAACGTAGGGTAGAGATTCTCTAGAGAAATTTCTAAGTCCCCGAGAAAGCGCTCGGTGTAATCGAAGTCTTACCCAAAGGCGTCCCTATGGGGGGGAAGAAAGGCTCAGCCCGTCGACTGATCCCGGAAATCAGCGGTGGAATTCTTCGCGATGGTGTCTTCCCTGACATCCCCTCTCTCTTGGGCTATTTTTATATTATTTTTTTATCTTCAAAGTGGAGTTTGAGTGACTTTAGTCATACATACTTTTATTATGATTAATGTATTCAAGGAGGAGTGTTCACACCTCGGGGGCGGATAGCCTCCGGGATGGAGGTGTGTTTTGGTACATTGTGGTGAGCAAAGTTCGCACAAAAGGACAGCATTTCATCAACATTTGACGAAAGGTTGGCTCGGGTAGCGTGTAGGCCGCTTATCAGTTCCGTAGTACCATCTCGTCCCCATATCTGCTATTCGTCACAAGGGAAGGCCACGGAACAAGCGTGTTCCGTTCCATCCCTCGTGTAGTTTCGCAAACAACCTCGCGCAGGGAATCACAGATGTTGCATTCTTCGTGTGCTAGCTGTGGCTGTATTCTACCTCAGAAGCCTCTTGATTTTATGACTTTCCTTAATGTGTGAACAATGCTGTATTTTTGTATTCTTGGCCAATTTAGTAATTATTCCACATAATCCACCCCGTGACTACAGTCACTCAAGCTCCACGATAATCAATACTGATGGGGAATATCACATGTCCTCTTATGGCGAGGGATATCAAGTGCAAATACTTCTTGCGGGGTGATTAAGCGAGTTAAGCGTTTCATCATAATCCAAAGTCTAACATGCAAAACAATTGTCAAAGCAAAGCACAATACAGTGAGTACTAGTAGAACAACAACAGGATGGAGCATCTTGTTAAAAAGTCCTGTAGCTGTCGGTGACCATCCAAAGAGGGTGTCCCACCATTCATGTCCACCGTCTCTCTTGACCCTTTCCAGTACATGGTGTATTTCTTCAACATCATGATGGACAGTAATCAGAGTTCTTTGTCCATTTTCTTGGGCCTCTTTCAACAATCGCTTCAATTCATCGTGTTGTAGCAACTTCCTCACTAGTGAGAGATTCATTCCGATAGGGGTAGGCAGCAAATCTCGAATCAATGTGTAATTAGATTGTAGCAATTGAAAAGACGTAACAGGAGCTGAATAACTGAAGTCACATCCAATGATGTTAGTAAAGTTACAAACACAAAGATTTGAGTTATTACTTATATCTACTGCTATGTCATCTACGAATACAAAAGTACAGGGAGACCTCATGCAAACACACCCTTTCCCAATATATACAAGCACAGTTTCTGGGGTTTCATCAGGTTGTATCTCAAAATGACAAACATTCTGGTTGGTGTCAAGACAAATGTCTTGTGCCTTGAGAGTATTACTCTCACAAATGAATCCTTGTTGATCTCGTGAAATGCATGCTTCAACATCAACAGTTTGCCATTTATTCTCGTTTTGTTGTGCCCACACTCTATGCTCTACCGGATGGAGTATAGCTCCATGGTGATTCAACCCCAGTGCGATGATTGGGTATATGGTGTATACTGAGGCATTGCGTATCGTTAAGACAAAAGCTGTGGCTTTGCTCTCAGTGGGATCATAGGTGAAATTAACCAGATACCACCAGGACTGAAATTTTCTCTCAAACTCAATTGCATTATCCCATATTACTTTTCGAATTTCAGTGGGCAAGGTGCCTTCTTCACCTTCCCTTATAATTGCGGCTGTCATAGATTGCATCCACAGTTGGGCTTGGATACAACTAAGGGCCAAGGAAACATTGTTTTGGGTTGTACCAAGTGCATTTGTGATCAGCTGATGGTCTTTTTCACCTGTTTCCTCCCACTGAGGCAATATATTCGATAAAAGCCATTGGTGATTTCCCAATGCTGATAGAGAGGACTGTAGAGGATGTTTTAATTTGTCTAGATCACTAGTAGTTGTGACTAGTTTGTTTGCAAGTATCTCAGCATCTGTACTATTTAAGACTCCCAGTCCTGTTCCTAAGATACCAGTCACCTCTCTCTTCAGTCGTTGTGAGGTGTCAACAGTTCGCCGGCCTAACCATGCTGACCATCCTGCATAAGATGTACTCAGGAATGGTGAGCAGGTGGGTTTGATCGCAGAGATATTAATCTGCATTGACAATTCTACTCGTTTGAGGGAATATGTTGGGTTAAACGGTATTTGTTGTTGACCTGTGTGTTTAATGGCATAAGGGCCAATGTTAAAGGTGTAAGGAGTTAGACTAATGGAGGGCTGAGTAGCTACACCCTTGAAAGTTTGTGGGGGTGTAGGTTTTGGGTTCATTTCAACAGGTTCAGATGTATTTGAGTCAATCATAAATTCAAATAACAATTCCGTGCCCCTGTAGCCCCAAATACAATATACTATGATAGGTTTGATAAAGGTGAAGTTGTGCCAGCAATCTGAGTTTGGCTCTATAATTTTGTAACAATCAATCAGTGTTATATTTGTCCGGTTTAGTAGAGTCTACATGGATGGTTTCAATTACAGTTGGTCTATGGTGAGCAGACCCATTGATTACTCGGCAGCTAATTTGTATTTTCTTTCCTGGGACGGCTTCAAGCTTAGCCATTTGGAGTGAGTCTTTCCAACTCCATTTATCTCTGGAATATACTTCACTTCCTTGTATAACCAGAGTGGAGAGATTTAAATCCCTCATGTTTTCTAGTGTCTCAGTGCTTGCAGTGTATCGTGACAGTGCATTATCCCAAAGCTCATCATCAAGGGGCAGATTCTTAAGTCCGCTCAATAAGGTGTCATTATCGGGGGTTTCAGATAGTGGCAGTGGAACCAGACTAGTCTGTGGAGTTGAGTCAGGTTCGACTTTATCTATGCTTTGATCTATCTCATGTTTTGAAAACACCTCATTTTCATGTAGGACTACAGTGGCCAGGCTCAATTTTCCTTTTCCTGTTCCTGCCATCGCATTGTGTTTTACATAAGCTTGAGACCACGGCCATTCTGGGTCTCTTTGACTACAAACAACAGGGAGTAAAAAGATAAAACTGAATAGCATCAATTCCATCTGCCAATTCGTCATTCTAAAATTTAGGCCTCCAGATGGCCATACATAACAAAAATAATATTATTGCCAGGATCAATGTCAGGATTCCCTGGAGACACTCGAGGTTAGCGTAGGCCAATGCGTCTGTCCACGTACAGTTCTTCCGAGGTTCCTGTAAGACACAAAGGAAAAGAAAATCTGCTCGGTCTCATTTGACCGACGGGGTTAAAAAGAGGGCGAGATCCACCGGGTGCTGATCCGGTGTATCTTCCCTGAACAGTCTTTGGCTTCCCGTGCATGGGGGTTTTTGGGAGTAGCTAACACCATTGGTACTGTGCCAATTTGAGGCATTTTCACTAACACAGGTTGCCCAGGGTGAAATTGTCCCAGGTATTTTCGTGGTTCATTGGGAACTTTTGGAGTGATGATATCAGCAGATACACAGAAAGCTTTCATTTTAGGACAGCCATCTCCACTCCATCTGTTATTTAATTGATAGATGGCATCATCCAATGGCAAATGCCAACCAGGTTCATGAGTTTTTGCAAAACGCTTAACCAATCCATTGGTGCGTTCAACAATGCCATTAGCCTGAGGATAATAGGGAGTATGAAATACCCATCGAATCCCTTCTTCTTTGGCCCAATCTTGTACCACTGTAGCGGTAAAGTGTGAACCGTTATCACTTTGGATTTCCTCAGGAAGGGGAAGTGTGCTGAACCACCCTTTTAGGCCTTTCACTGTGTTGTTCCCGGTAGCTGATTTGAAGCTGGTGGCCATAGCGAGGCCAGAGATAATCTCCACTCCGACTAGGACGTATCTTTTCTCACCTGATGATCTCAAGGGCCCAATATAATCAATTTGCCATGAATGCCACAATGTTTTCTTGTCCCGAATGTGTAAAGGAGGCGCCTTACTCGGATGATCTTTATTGAGTCGTAGGCGACATTGTGAACAGGCGGTTACTACTTGTTCACACAGCTTAACCGACACAGGCCACCCCCGGGCTAGACCTTCCTGATACAGATCAGCACGGCCTGTATGGCCACGCTTAATATGTAACCATTCGAGTAAGCGTTCCCATTCCCGACCATCATCTACAATGTCAATTTGCTGCAACCGCGTGAGGCTATCTACCTGTTGGTTGAATTGAGCAGTGATCGAGTTCGAACGATCATGGCCTTTTACCCAACCGATGTGCAATGTTCTCTGTCCTCCCATTTCCAACAGTTGCTTCCAACTCTCTGTCTCCCAGATTGGGACTCTATTCACCTGCCAATCATTGGCTGCCCAGTGTCCAATCCATTCAGTGGCTCCTTTAAAAACAGCATATGAGTCAGTGTAAATGTAAGTAGCCCCACGTTGTGCAGCTAGTAGGACGGCTCTGAGTTCCCCTACTTGTGCGCTACCTTCTCCTGTTTCAATTGCTCTTTCCCCCGTTGCTACTTCCAGTGCTACGGCCTTGTATTTCCACTTATTGTTCTCACGGTGAGATGACGCATCAGTAAACCACACTCCTGTAAGATCACTGCCTTCTTTCAGAGGAGGTGCTTCTTGGATTGGAGATGGTCTGTTTGGTGGGGATTGGAACAATAGGGCACCATCTATATCCTTCTGGAGCTTGGATACTTTGATACTACCTTCAGAGATTGGCATGATATCATTAATGCCTTCTAAATAAGCATACCACTTTCGAACTGTGGGTTTCTGGGCAATGCCGGCTGGTGGTGCAGTCCCTTTACGGACCACATCTAGGAGACGAAAAGGGCCCCGAACAATCACGCTCTGTTCTCTCCTTATCTGCTCTGCTCGTTGCAATGCTCGCACCAGGGACAGTAAACCCTTCTCTAGGTCTGAATATCTGCTCTCAGTATCATTAAAGGAGTGAGAGCTAAATTCTAATGGTCTCTCCGGTCCTGCTGGTCCCTTTTGCCATAAGTTACAATGAGAACCATGTTCGCTGAACCCCCATTCTACATGGACAGGGTCAGTTGGATGTATGGGGCCAAGTTGTTGGAATAACCTTAGCTCTTTTATTAGCAATTCCAGTGCATTAGTATGTTGTTCAGTCCACTCCCAGGATTTACCTTTTTTGAGCAAACAATAAAGGGGGCGAGCAATGATGGAAAAGCCAGGGATGTGTTTACGCCAATAACTTAAAGTTCCCAGAACTTGCTGTAACTCCTTCGTGCTGGAAGGATTCTGTCCATGTTCTATTTTTTTCAGGGTATCCTGAGGGACAGAAGCAGCTCCCTTAATCCACCAGACCCCCAGGAATTTAACTTCCTGTGCAGGTCCCTGACATTTTGAGTCTGGAATTTCCAATCCCAAATCTGATAATGTTTTTCGGATGTTTTGCATCATGTCTTGTACACTTTCTTGGCTCTCTCCCCCCCTATTAAGATGTCGTCAATATATTGGTATACTGTACATCCCTGTGAAACAGGAATCTCTGATAGCGCTTTAGCTAAAGCATTATGAGCAATGGTGGGGGAATGTTTGTATCCTTGTGGAAGTCGGTTAAAGGTATATTGGACTCCTTTCCACATGAATGCAAACTGCGCTTTGTCTTGCTCAAGGAGGGGAATCATAAAAAACATGTCTTTTACATCTAAGGCAGCCATCCAAGGATGGGCAGCTCCTTTTATCATTGTCACAATTTCCGCGATACTCGGAACCGCAGCGGTCAGGGGTGCAGTGTTGGCGTTTAACTTTCGGTAATCTACTGTGAAACGCCATTGCCCGGTTGGTTTCTTTACTGGCCACACCGGTGAATTATAAGGCGAGTGAGTCCTCTTAATGATGTTTCTTTTTTCTAAATCTGATACCACCCCGTCTGCTCCTGCAAGTGCAGCTGCAGGCAGTGGGTACTGTCGGACGTTGGTAATTTTAGAGGGAGGCAAAGGTATAGATGTTTCTAATAGGCCCAGTTTAACTGTGTCTAATCCTTTTTTGCGTCCTGCAAAACTCCACACAGTTCCATCCGGGAATTTCCACATTCGCCCACGCAGCACGTCAAATCCTAGGAGGTTAGAATGTGAGGCACCCACTAACACTTCTGCCCTAGTCATTCGCTGCTCTCCCGGCAACCAGAGGTTAATTTTTGCAGTGGGGCATGTTTTTACCACACCATCAATTCCTGTGAAGTTGACTCTGCGTCGGGTGGGATTTATACCTAGAAGTTGTGCTGTTTCGTTAGTGATTGCAGACATTTGGGCTCCAGTATCAATAATAAAATTTACCAATATCTTCCGGGGTCCAACAGGAATGATAATAACGGGTTCGGAGTCTTTATGAGAGAGCCATTGAATTGCTAGTACCTGCCGGACAGGGTGGCTCACTGCCCTCCCCGGGGATAGGAGTTTTTTGGCTGGGACTCTGTCAAATCAATCAAGTTACGTTCCGGTGCAGAAGGCACAATTTTCTCACGACTTGGGGATTCTCTGGTTAGACTTTTCTCCCCAGCCACATTATTCTTTCTAGTTAGAGATTGGACTAGTGTACGGAGGTCTCCCGTAGGGACACCGTGCAAGAATTGTCGGGGCACCCCTAATTGTAGGGCTTTACGCCACAACTCATTCCGGTCCTTATCAGGCTTAAACCTTTCCTCCGATTTAGGGTTTTTAGTGTGAGTTCGGACTTGGCGAACCTTTCGGGGGTGTTCGGAGGATTTCTCACTAGTTAGGCTGGCCCAGCCCATTCGGCGCCCATATTGATCTATTTCCTGTACATATTCATTCCAGGTGGGCATGTAGTGACGACGGCCCCGCCTATGAGCACCCCGAGCCTCTCGTATACGATCTTGAGTACGAACAAGGAACGGTTTCAGGCAATCGGGAAGACCACGGATGAGAGGGGCTAATCGATCGGGGTCGATAGGGGCTGACATTGGGGATTTCCGAAATTCCTCTCTGTCATACATGGCTTGCAGACAAGCTGCTTTCCGTACAGCCGCAAACAGATCAGAGTAGCCTGTAGCTCTAATCTCTAACGGCTCCCCCCTCTCTCGCGGATCCATACCCCCTGCCCAATAGGCTGCTCGAGCAGTTAGGGAATAATTATGATCCCCAGGCATAGTGGTTAAAAACACTCCTGGTCCCCAAGAGTCTCCTGCTTCTTCCTCACTCAGCATAATTCTGTCCCCCCCTTCAGAAGAAACTCGCCACACGTACTCAACAGCTGACTCTTCTGGTCGCCTCGAATATTTCTCCCTTATTTTTGTTAACTCGGTTGGTGTCCGTGGAACGGTACGCACAGTGGTGTGAATTTCATCATCGTCATCAACCGCAGCTTCAGTTTTAACCAGAGGACGTAAAGGAAAAACTTGGGATTTCAAAGTAAAAGTCCTTTCCTCCTCATCTTCTTCGTCATCCTCGCTATTAGACAAAAAATCTCCGGTCTGGGTTCCGGAATTTGGATAACACATTAACTTACGAATCTGTTGGACCTGGGTCGAGGGCTGCATTTTATCTAAGAGCCCAGTCACCCTTTCTAATAATATTTTAAGTTGAGCATTCTGGTTTCCTAAACGTTCATTCTCACTCACAAGCTTATCGACGTGAGTTCTTAATTTTTCTCCTGTCTCCTTTTGCAAGGCTAATGATGACTTCAGCACCTCATTCTCCGATTTCAGGGTTGCATATTCTACAGCTGAAATCAGATTAGGAGCAGGGGTTTCTCTAGCTTCTTGTTGTGCACAAGATAAACAGGCGCCTAACGCAGCACAAATCACACCCTTGCCTTTCCCCGCTCTGAGCTTCTGTGAAACCCGACACTCTTCAATACGTTCCACCACTTTCTCTTCATCCTTCCAAAATTTTTGGGCCCACTCCTTCCCAGCCTGGGAAGGGGCACAATCATATTTTTGCAGCAGTTTATCCATGGCAATCCTGCCGACTACGCCAAATTCTGTTGCGTGAAACGGGGCCAAGCGGTTTTGGCAGAAGATAAACCCCCTTGCGTTCTAACACTCCTCACCGAGGTGGGAGGCTAGGTGCGGCTAGGTTTAAATTCTGAGTGATGCCCAATTCAGCACTATCAGTCCAATCGCGTTTAATATGTATTAAACTACTACGATTTGGATACACTAATAGTGGACTGCACCTTCAGTCTAGTCGTGCTCCTGAACTAGCACGGCCTCTCTGTAGTTTTGGTCGCGTTCAGTGAGAAAGCGGAACGACTAGCTACTTAAACAGTGCAGTTTATTTAAACAACAGATATACAGGTTCTTTAGGATTGCCGGTGATAAATACACTGTCTGCAAAGCACGTGCAAATAAAGATATTGCTAAGTATACAAACGCGCAACAAAATTATAAACGATACAGCCTGGCTATAAACGTAGGGTAGAGATTCTCTAGAGAAATTTCTAAGTCCCCGAGAAAGCGCTCGGTGTAATCGAAGTCTTACCCAAAGGCGTCCCTATGGGGGGGAAGAAAGGCTCAGCCCGTCGACTGATCCCGGAAATCAGCGGTGGAATTCTTCGCGATGGTGTCTTCCCTGACATCCCCTCTCTCTTGGGCTATTTTTATATTATTTTTTTATCTTCAAAGTGGAGTTTGAGTGACTTTAGTCATACATACTTTTATTATGATTAATGTATTCAAGGAGGAGTGTTCACACCTCGGGGGCGGATAGCCTCCGGGATGGAGGTGTGTTTTGGTACATTGTGGTGAGCAAAGTTCGCACAAAAGGACAGCATTTCATCAACATTTGACGAAAGGTTGGCTCGGGTAGCGTGTAGGCCGCTTATCAGTTCCGTAGTACCATCTCGTCCCCATATCTGCTATTCGTCACAAGGGAAGGCCACGGAACAAGCGTGTTCCGTTCCATCCCTCGTGTAGTTTCGCAAACAACCTCGCGCAGGGAATCACAGATGTTGCATTCTTCGTGTGCTAGCTGTGGCTGTATTCTACCTCAGAAGCCTCTTGATTTTATGACTTTCCTTAATGTGTGAACAATGCTGTATTTTTGTATTCTTGGCCAATTTAGTAATTATTCCACATAATCCACCCCGTGACTACGGTCACTCAAGCTCCACGATAATCAATACTGATGGGGAATATCACATGTCCTCTTATGGCGAGGGATATCAAGTGCAAATACTTCTTGCGGGGTGATTAAGCGAGTTAAGCGTTTCATCATAATCCAAAGTCTAACATGCAAAACAATTGTCAAAGCAAAGCACAATACAGTGAGTACTAGTAGAACAACAACAGGATGGAGCATCTTGTTAAAAAGTCCTGTAGCTGTCGGTGACCATCCAAAGAGGGTGTCCCACCATTCATGTCCACCGTCTCTCTTGACCCTTTCCAGTACATGGTGTATTTCTTCAACATCATGATGGACAGTAATCAGAGTTCTTTGTCCATTTTCTTGGGCCTCTTTCAACAATCGCTTCAATTCATCGTGTTGTAGCAACTTCCTCACTAGTGAGAGATTCATTCCGATAGGGGTAGGCAGCAAATCTCGAATCAATGTGTAATTAGATTGTAGCAATTGAAAAGACGTAACAGGAGCTGAATAACTGAAGTCACATCCAATGATGTTAGTAAAGTTACAAACACAAAGATTTGAGTTATTACTTATATCTACTGCTATGTCATCTACGAATACAAAAGTACAGGGAGACCTCATGCAAACACACCCTTTCCCAATATATACAAGCACAGTTTCTGGGGTTTCATCAGGTTGTATCTCAAAATGACAAACATTCTGGTTGGTGTCAAGACAAATGTCTTGTGCCTTGAGAGTATTACTCTCACAAATGAATCCTTGTTGATCTCGTGAAATGCATGCTTCAACATCAACAGTTTGCCATTTATTCTCGTTTTGTTGTGCCCACACTCTATGCTCTACCGGATGGAGTATAGCTCCATGGTGATTCAACCCCAGTGCGATGATTGGGTATATGGTGTATACTGAGGCATTGCGTATCGTTAAGACAAAAGCTGTGGCTTTGCTCTCAGTGGGATCATAGGTGAAATTAACCAGATACCACCAGGATTGAAATTTTCTCTCAAACTCAATTGCATTATCCCATATTACTTTTCGAATTTCAGTGGGCAAGGTGCCTTCTTCACCTTCCCTTATAATTGCGGCTGTCATAGATTGCATCCACAGTTGGGCTTGGATACAACTAAGGGCCAAGGAAACATTGTTTGGGGTTGTACCAAGTGCATTTGTGATCAGCTGATGGTCTTTTTCACCTGTTTCCTCCCACTGAGGCAATATATTCGATAAAAGCCATTGGTGATTTCCCAATGCTGATAGAGAGGACTGTAGAGGATGTTTTAATTTGTCTAGATCACTAGTAGTTGTGACTAGTTTGTTTGCAAGTATCTCAGCATCTGTACTATTTAAGACTCCCAGTCCTGTTCCTAAGATACCAGTCACCTCTCTCTTCAGTCGTTGTGAGGTGTCAACAGTTCGCCGGCCTAACCATGCTGACCATCCTGCATAAGATGTACTCAGGAATGGTGAGCAGGTGGGTTTGATCGCAGAGATATTAATCTGCATTGACAATTCTACTCGTTTGAGGGAATATGTTGGGTTAAACGGTATTTGTTGTTGACCTGTGTGTTTAATGGCATAAGGGCCAATGTTAAAGGTGTAAGGAGTTAGACTAATGGAGGGCTGAGTAGCTACACCCTTGAAAGTTTGTGGGGGTGTAGGTTTTGGGTTCATTTCAACAGGTTCAGATGTATTTGAGTCAATCATAAATTCAAATAACAATTCCGTGCCCCTGTAGCCCCAAATACAATATACTATGATAGGTTTGATAAAGGTGAAGTTGTGCCAGCAATCTGAGTTTGGCTCTATAATTTTGTAACAATCAATCAGTGTTATATTTGTCCGGTTTAGTAGAGTCTACATGGATGGTTTCAATTACAGTTGGTCTATGGTGAGCAGACCCATTGATTACTCGGCAGCTAATTTGTATTTTCTTTCCTGGGACGGCTTCAAGCTTAGCCATTTGGAGTGAGTCTTTCCAACTCCATTTATCTCTGGAATATACTTCACTTCCTTGTATAACCAGAGTGGAGAGATTTAAATCCCTCATGTTTTCTAGTGTCTCAGTGCTTGCAGTGTATCGTGACAGTGCATTATCCCAAAGCTCATCATCAAGGGGCAGATTCTTAAGTCCGCTCAATAAGGTGTCATTATCGGGGGTTTCAGATAGTGGCAGTGGAACCAGACTAGTCTGTGGAGTTGAGTCAGGTTCGACTTTATCTATGCTTTGATCTATCTCATGTTTTGAAAACACCTCATTTTCATGTAGGACTACAGTGGCCAGGCTCAATTTTCCTTTTCCTGTTCCTGCCATCGCATTGTGTTTTACATAAGCTTGAGACCACGGCCATTCTGGGTCTCTTTGACTACAAACAACAGGGAGTAAAAAGATAAAACTGAATAGCATCAATTCCATCTGCCAATTCGTCATTCTAAAATTTAGGCCTCCAGATGGCCATACATAACAAAAATAATATTATTGCCAGGATCAATGTCAGGATTCCCTGGAGACACTCGAGGTTAGCGTAGGCCAATGCGTCTGTCCACGTACAGTTCTTCCGAGGTTCCTGTAAGACACAAAGGAAAAGAAAATCTGCTCGGTCTCATTTGACCGACGGGGTTAAAAAGAGGGCGAGATCCACCGGGTGCTGATCCGGTGTATCTTCCCTGAACAGTCTTTGGCTTCCCGTGCATGGGGGTTTTTGGGAGTAGCTAACACCATTGGTACTGTGCCAATTTGAGGCATTTTCACTAACACAGGTTGCCCAGGGTGAAATTGTCCCAGGTATTTTCGTGGTTCATTGGGAACTTTTGGAGTGATGATATCAGCAGATACACAGAAAGCTTTCATTTTAGGACAGCCATCTCCACTCCATCTGTTATTTAATTGATAGATGGCATCATCCAATGGCAAATGCCAACCAGGTTCATGAGTTTTTGCAAAACGCTTAACCAATCCATTGGTGCGTTCAACAATGCCATTAGCCTGAGGATAATAGGGAGTATGAAATACCCATCGAATCCCTTCTTCTTTGGCCCAATCTTGTACCACTGTAGCGGTAAAGTGTGAACCGTTATCACTTTGGATTTCCTCAGGAAGGGGAAGTGTGCTGAACCACCCTTTTAGGCCTTTCACTGTGTTGTTCCCGGTAGCTGATTTGAAGCTGGTGGCCATAGCGAGGCCAGAGATAATCTCCACTCCGACTAGGACGTATCTTTTCTCACCTGATGATCTCAAGGGCCCAATATAATCAATTTGCCATGAATGCCACAATGTTTTCTTGTCCCGAATGTGTAAAGGAGGCGCCTTACTCGGATGATCTTTATTGAGTCGTAGGCGACATTGTGAACAGGCGGTTACTACTTGTTCACACAGCTTAACCGACACAGGCCACCCCCGGGCTAGACCTTCCTGATACAGATCAGCACGGCCTGTATGGCCACGCTTAATATGTAACCATTCGAGTAAGCGTTCCCATTCCCGACCATCATCTACAATGTCAATTTGCTGCAACCGCGTGAGGCTATCTACCTGTTGGTTGAATTGAGCAGTGATCGAGTTCGAACGATCATGGCCTTTTACCCAACCGATGTGCAATGTTCTCTGTCCTCCCATTTCCAACAGTTGCTTCCAACTCTCTGTCTCCCAGATTGGGACTCTATTCACCTGCCAATCATTGGCTGCCCAGTGTCCAATCCATTCAGTGGCTCCTTTAAAAACAGCATATGAGTCAGTGTAAATGTAAGTAGCCCCACGTTGTGCAGCTAGTAGGACGGCTCTGAGTTCCCCTACTTGTGCGCTACCTTCTCCTGTTTCAATTGCTCTTTCCCCCGTTGCTACTTCCAGTGCTACGGCCTTGTATTTCCACTTATTGTTCTCACGGTGAGATGACGCATCAGTAAACCACATTCCTGTAAGATCACTGCCTTCTTTCAGAGGAGGTGCTTCTTGGATTGGAGATGGTCTGTTTGGTGGGGATTGGAACAATAGGGCACCATCTATATCCTTCTGGAGCTTGGATACTTTGATACTACCTTCAGAGATTGGCATGATATCATTAATGCCTTCTAAATAAGCATACCACTTTCGAACTGTGGGTTTCTGGGCAATGCCGGCTGGTGGTGCTGTCCCTTTACGGACCACATCTAGGAGACGAAAAGGGCCCCGAACAATCACGCTCTGTTCTCTCCTTATCTGCTCTGCTCGTTGCAATGCTCGCACCAGGGACAGTAAACCCTTCTCTAGGTCTGAATATCTGCTCTCAGTATCATTAAAGGAGTGAGAGCTAAATTCTAATGGTCTCTCCGGTCCTGCTGGTCCCTTTTGCCATAAGTTACAATGAGAACCATGTTCGCTGGACCCCCATTCTACATGGACAGGGTCAGTTGGATGTATGGGGCCAAGTTGTTGGAATAACCTTAGCTCTTTTATTAGCAATTCCAGTGCATTAGTATGTTGTTCAGTCCACTCCCAGGATTTACCTTTTTTGAGCAAACAATAAAGGGGGCGAGCAATGATGGAAAAGCCAGGGATGTGTTTACGCCAATAACTTAAAGTTCCCAGAACTTGCTGTAACTCCTTCGTGCTGGAAGGATTCTGTCCATGTTCTATTTTTTTCAGGGTATCCTGAGGGACAGAAGCAGCTCCCTTAATCCACCAGACCCCCAGGAATTTAACTTCCTGTGCAGGTCCCTGACATTTTGAGTCTGGAATTTCCAATCCCAAATCTGATAATGTTTTTCGGATGTTTTGCATCATGTCTTGTACACTTTCTTGGCTCTCTCCCCCCCTATTAAGATGTCGTCAATATATTGGTATACTGTACATCCCTGTGAAACAGGAATCTCTGATAGCGCTTTAGCTAAAGCATTATGAGCAATGGTGGGGGAATGTTTGTATCCTTGTGGAAGTCGGTTAAAGGTATATTGGACTCCTTTCCACGTGAATGCAAACTGCGCTTTGTCTTGCTCAAGGAGGGGAATCATAAAAAACATGTCTTTTACATCTAAGGCAGCCATCCAAGGATGGGCAGCTCCTTTTATCATTGTCACAATTTCCGCGATACTCGGAACCGCAGCGGTCAGGGGTGCAGTGTTGGCGTTTAACTTTCGGTAATCTACTGTGAAACGCCATTGCCCGGTTGGTTTCTTTACTGGCCACACCGGTGAATTATAAGGCGAGTGAGTCCTCTTAATGATGTTTCTTTTTTCTAAATCTGATACCACCCCGTCTGCTCCTGCAAGTGCAGCTGCAGGCAGTGGGTACTGTCGGACGTTGGTAATTTTAGAGGGAGGCAAAGGTATAGATGTTTCTAATAGGCCCAGTTTAACTGTGTCTAATCCTTTTTTGCGTCCTGCAAAACTCCACGCAGTTCCATCCGGGAATTTCCACATTCGCCCACGCAGCACGTCAAATCCTAGGAGGTTAGAATGTGAGGCACCCACTAACACTTCTGCCCTAGTCATTCGCTGCTCTCCCGGCAACCAGAGGTTAATTTTTGCAGTGGGGCATGTTTTTACCACACCATCAATTCCTGTGAAGTTGACTCTGCGTCGGGTGGGATTTATACCTAGAAGTTGTGCTGTTTCGTTAGTGATTGCAGACATTTGGGCTCCAGTATCAATAATAAAATTTACCAATATCTTCCGGGGTCCAACAGGAATGATAATAACGGGTTCGGAGTCTTTATGAGAGAGCCATTGAATTGCTAGTACCTGCCGGACAGGGTGGCTCACTGCCCTCCCCGGGGATAGGAGTTTTTTGGCTGGGACTCTGTCAAATCAATCAAGTTACGTTCCGGTGCAGAAGGCACAATTTTCTCACGACTTGGGGATTCTCTGGTTAGACTTTTCTCCCCAGCCACATTATTCTTTCTAGTTAGAGATTGGACTAGTGTACGGAGGTCTCCCGTAGGGACACCGTGCAAGAATTGTCGGGGCACCCCTAATTGTAGGGCTTTACGCCACAACTCATTCCGGTCCTTATCAGGCTTAAACCTTTCCTCCGATTTAGGGTTTTTAGTGTGAGTTCGGACTTGGCGAACCTTTCGGGGGTGTTCGGAGGATTTCTCACTAGTTAGGCTGGCCCAGCCCATTCGGCGCCCATATTGATCTATTTCCTGTACATATTCATTCCAGGTGGGCATGTAGTGACGACGGCCCCGCCTATGAGCACCCCGAGCCTCTCGTATACGATCTTGAGTACGAACAAGGAACGGTTTCAGGCAATCGGGAAGACCACGGATGAGAGGGGCTAATCGATCGGGGTCGATAGGGGCTGACATTGGGGATTTCCGAAATTCCTCTCTGTCATACATGGCTTGCAGACAAGCTGCTTTCCGTACAGCCGCAAACAGATCAGAGTAGCCTGTAGCTCTAATCTCTAACGGCTCCCCCCTCTCTCGCGGATCCATACCCCCTGCCCAATAGGCTGCTCGAGCAGTTAGGGAATAATTATGATCCCCAGGCATAGTGGTTAAAAACACTCCTGGTCCCCAAGAGTCTCCTGCTTCTTCCTCACTCAGCATAATTCTGTCCCCCCCTTCAGAAGAAACTCGCCACACGTACTCAACAGCTGACTCTTCTGGTCGCCTCGAATATTTCTCCCTTATTTTTGTTAACTCGGTTGGTGTCCGTGGAACGGTACGCACAGTGGTGTGAATTTCATCATCGTCATCAACCGCAGCTTCAGTTTTAACCAGAGGACGTAAAGGAAAAACTTGGGATTTCAAAGTAAAAGTCCTTTCCTCCTCATCTTCTTCGTCATCCTCACTATTAGACAAAAAATCTCCGGTCTGGGTTCCGGAATTTGGATAACACATTAACTTACGAATCTGTTGGACCTGGGTCGAGGGCTGCATTTTATCTAAGAGCCCAGTCACCCTTTCTAATAATATTTTAAGTTGAGCATTCTGGTTTCCTAAACGTTCATTCTCACTCACAAGCTTATCGACGTGAGTTCTTAATTTTTCTCCTGTCTCCTTTTGCAAGGCTAATGATGACTTCAGCACCTCATTCTCCGATTTCAGGGTTGCATATTCTACAGCTGAAATCAGATTAGGAGCAGGGGTTTCTCTAGCTTCTTGTTGTGCACAAGATAAACAGGCGCCTAACGCAGCACAAATCACACCCTTGCCTTTCCCCGCTCTGAGCTTCTGTGAAACCCGACACTCTTCAATACGTTCCACCACTTTCTCTTCATCCTTCCAAAATTTTTGGGCCCACTCCTTCCCAGCCTGGGAAGGGGCACAATCATATTTTTGCAGCAGTTTATCCATGGCAATCCTGCCGACTACGCCAAATTCTGTTGCGTGAAACGGGGCCAAGCGGTTTTGGCAGAAGATAAACCCCCTTGCGTTCTAACACTCCTCACCGAGGTGGGAGGCTAGGTGCGGCTAGGTTTAAATTCTGAGTGATGCCCAATTCAGCACTATCAGTCCAATCGCGTTTAATATGTATTAAACTACTACGATTTGGATACACTAATAGTGGACTGCACCTTCAGTCTAGTCGTGCTCCTGAACTAGCACGGCCTCTCTGTAGTTTTGGTCGCGTTCAGTGAGAAAGCGGAACGACTAGCTACTTAAACAGTGCAGTTTATTTAAACAACAGATATACAGGTTCTTTAGGATTGCCGGTGATAAATACACTGTCTGCAAAGCACGTGCAAGTAAAGATATTGCTAAGTATACAAACGCGCGACAAAATTATAAACGATACAGCCTGGCTATAAACGTAGGGTAGAGATTCTCTAGAGAAATTTCTAAGTCCCCGAGAAAGCGCTCGGTGTAATCGAAGTCTTACCCAAAGGCGTCCCTATGGGGGGGAAGAAAGGCTCAGCCCGTCGACTGATCCCGGAAATCAGCGGTGGAATTCTTCGCGATGGTGTCTTCCCTGACATCCCCTCTCTCTTGGGCTATTTTTATATTATTTTTTTATCTTCAAAGTGGAGTTTGAGTGACTTTAGTCATACATACTTTTATTATGATTAATGTATTCAAGGAGGAGTGTTCACACCTCGGGGGCGGATAGCCTCCGGGATGGAGGTGTGTTTTGGTACATTGTGGTGAGCAAAGTTCGCACAAAAGGACAGCATTTCATCAACATTTGACGAAAGGTTGGCTCGGGTAGCGTGTAGGCCGCTTATCAGTTCCGTAGTACCATCTCGTCCCCATATCTGCTATTCGTCACAAGGGAAGGCCACGGAACAAGCGTGTTCCGTTCCATCCCTCGTGTAGTTTCGCAAACAACCTCGCGCAGGGAATCACAGATGTTGCATTCTTCGTGTGCTAGCTGTGGCTGTATTCTACCTCAGAAGCCTCTTGATTTTATGACTTTCCTTAATGTGTGAACAATGCTGTATTTTTGTATTCTTGGCCAATTTAGTAATTATTCCACATAATCCACCCCGTGACTACGGTCACTCAAGCTCCACGATAATCAATACTGATGGGGAATATCACACGTCCTCTTATGGCGAGGGATATCAAGTGCAAATACTTCTTGCGGGGTGATTAAGGGAGTTAAGCGTTTCATCATAATCCAAAGTCTAACATGCAAAACAATTGTCAAAGCAAAGCACAATACAGTGAGTACTAGTAGAACAACAACAGGATGGAGCATCTTGTTAAAAAGTCCTGTAGCTGTCGGTGACCATCCAAAGAGGGTGTCCCGCCATTCATGTCCACCGTCTCTCTTGACCCTTTCCAGTACATGGTGTATTTCTTCAACATCATGATGGACAGTAATCAGAGTTCTTTGTCCATTTTCTTGGGCCTCTTTCAACAATCGCTTCAATTCATCGTGTTGTAGCAACTTCCTCACTAGTGAGAGATTCATTCCGATAGGGGTAGGCAGCAAATCTCGAATCAATGTGTAATTAGATTGTAGCAATTGAAAAGACGTAACAGGAGCTGAATAACTGAAGTCACATCCAATGATGTTAGTAAAGTTACAAACACAAAGATTTGAGTTATTACTTATATCTACTGCTATGTCATCTACGAATACAAAAGTACAGGGAGACCTCATGCAAACACACCCTTTCCCAATATATACAAGCACAGTTTCTGGGGTTTCATCAGGTTGTATCTCAAAATGACAAACATTCTGGTTGGTGTCAAGACAAATGTCTTGTGCCTTGAGAGTATTACTCTCACAAATGAATCCTTGTTGATCTCGTGAAATGCATGCTTCAACATCAACAGTTTGCCATTTATTCTCGTTTTGTTGTGCCCACACTCTATGCTCTACCGGATGGAGTATAGCTCCATGGTGATTCAACCCCAGTGCGATGATTGGGTATATGGTGTATACTGAGGCATTGCGTATCGTTAAGACAAAAGCTGTGGCTTTGCTCTCAGTGGGATCATAGGTGAAATTAACCAGATACCACCAGGATTGAAATTTTCTCTCAAACTCAATTGCATTATCCCATATTACTTTTCGAATTTCAGTGGGCAAGGTGCCTTCTTCACCTTCCCTTATAATTGCGGCTGTCATAGATTGCATCCACAGTTGGGCTTGGATACAACTAAGGGCCAAGGAAACATTGTTTTGGGTTGTACCAAGTGCATTTGTGATCAGCTGATGGTCTTTTTCACCTGTTTCCTCCCACTGAGGCAATATATTCGATAAAAGCCATTGGTGATTTCCCAATGCTGGTAGAGAGGACTGTAGAGGATGTTTTAATTTGTCTAGATCACTAGTAGTTGTGACTAGTTTGTTTGCAAGTATCTCAGCATCTATACTATTTAAGACTCCCAGTCCTGTTCCTAAGATACCAGTCACCTCTCTCTTCAGTCGTTGTGAGGTGTCAACAGTTCGCCGGCCTAACCATGCTGACCATCCTGCATAAGATGTACTCAGGAATGGTGAGCAGGTGGGTTTGATCGCAGAGATATTAATCTGCATTGACAATTCTACTCGTTTGAGGGAATATGTTGGGTTAAACGGTATTTGTTGTTGACCTGTGTGTTTAATGGCATAAGGGCCAATGTTAAAGGTGTAAGGAGTTAGACTAATGGAGGGCTGAGTAGCTACACCCTTGAAAGTTTGTGGGGGTGTAGGTTTTGGGTTCATTTCAACAGGTTCAGATGTATTTGAGTCAATCATAAATTCAAATAACAATTCCGTGCCCCTGTAGCCCCAAATACAATATACTATGATAGGTTTGATAAAGGTGAAGTTGTGCCAGCAATCTGAGTTTGGCTCTATAATTTTGTAACAATCAATCAGTGTTATATTTGTCCGGTTTAGTAGAGTCTACATGGATGGTTTCAATTACAGTTGGTCTATGGTGAGCAGACCCATTGATTACTCGGCAGCTAATTTGTATTTTCTTTCCTGGGACGGCTTCAAGCTTAGCCATTTGGAGTGAGTCTTTCCAACTCCATTTATCTCTGGAATATACTTCACTTCCTTGTATAACCAGAGTGGAGAGATTTAAATCCCTCATGTTTTCTAGTGTCTCAGTGCTTGCAGTGTATCGTGACAGTGCATTATCCCAAAGCTCATCATCAAGGGGCAGATTCTTAAGTCCGCTCAATAAGGTGTCATTATCGGGGGTTTCAGATAGTGGCAGTGGAACCAGACTAGTCTGTGGAGTTGAGTCAGGTTCGACTTTATCTATGCTTTGATCTATCTCATGTTTTGAAAACACCTCATTTTCATGTAGGACTACAGTGGCCAGGCTCAATTTTCCTTTTCCTGTTCCTGCCATCGCATTGTGTTTTACATAAGCTTGAGACCACGGCCATTCTGGGTCTCTTTGACTACAAACAACAGGGAGTAAAAAGATAAAACTGAATAGCATCAATTCCATCTGCCAATTCGTCATTCTAAAATTTAGGCCTCCAGATGGCCATACATAACAAAAATAATATTATTGCCAGGATCAATGTCAGGATTCCCTGGAGACACTCGAGGTTAGCGTAGGCCAATGCGTCTGTCCACGTACAGTTCTTCCGAGGTTCCTGTAAGACACAAAGGAAAAGAAAATCTGCTCGGTCTCATTTGACCGACGGGGTTAAAAAGAGGGCGAGATCCACCGGGTGCTGATCCGGTGTATCTTCCCTGAACAGTCTTTGGCTTCCCGTGCATGGGGGTTTTTGGGAGTAGCTAACACCATTGGTACTGTGCCAATTTGAGGCATTTTCACTAACACAGGTTGCCCAGGGTGAAATTGTCCCAGGTATTTTCGTGGTTCATTGGGAACTTTTGGAGTGATGATATCAGCAGATACACAGAAAGCTTTCATTTTAGGACAGCCATCTCCACTCCATCTGTTATTTAATTGATAGATGGCATCATCCAATGGCAAATGCCAACCAGGTTCATGAGTTTTTGCAAAACGCTTAACCAATCCATTGGTGCGTTCAACAATGCCATTAGCCTGAGGATAATAGGGAGTATGAAATACCCATCGAATCCCTTCTTCTTTGGCCCAATCTTGTACCACTGTAGCGGTAAAGTGTGAACCGTTATCACTTTGGATTTCCTCAGGAAGGGGAAGTGTGCTGAACCACCCTTTTAGGCCTTTCACTGTGTTGTTCCCGGTAGCTGATTTGAAGCTGGTGGCCATAGCGAGGCCAGAGATAATCTCCACTCCGACTAGGACGTATCTTTTCTCACCTGATGATCTCAAGGGCCCAATATAATCAATTTGCCATGAATGCCACAATGTTTTCTTGTCCCGAATGTGTAAAGGAGGCGCCTTACTCGGATGATCTTTATTGAGTCGTAGGCGACATTGTGAACAGGCGGTTACTACTTGTTCACACAGCTTAACCGACACAGGCCACCCCCGGGCTAGACCTTCCTGATACAGATCAGCACGGCCTGTATGGCCACGCTTAATATGTAACCATTCGAGTAAGCGTTCCCATTCCCGACCATCATCTACAATGTCAATTTGCTGCAACCGCGTGAGGCTATCTACCTGTTGGTTGAATTGAGCAGTGATCGAGTTCGAACGATCATGGCCTTTTACCCAACCGATGTGCAATGTTCTCTGTCCTCCCATTTCCAACAGTTGCTTCCAACTCTCTGTCTCCCAGATTGGGACTCTATTCACCTGCCAATCATTGGCTGCCCAGTGTCCAATCCATTCAGTGGCTCCTTTAAAAACAGCATATGAGTCAGTGTAAATGTAAGTAGCCCCACGTTGTGCAGCTAGTAGGACGGCTCTGAGTTCCCCTACTTGTGCGCTACCTTCTCCTGTTTCAATTGCTCTTTCCCCCGTTGCTACTTCCAGTGCTACGGCCTTGTATTTCCACTTATTGTTCTCACGGTGAGATGACGCATCAGTAAACCACACTCCTGTAAGATCACTGCCTTCTTTCAGAGGAGGTGCTTCTTGGATTGGAGATGGTCTGTTTGGTGGGGATTGGAACAATAGGGCACCATCTATATCCTTCTGGAGCTTGGATACTTTGATACTACCTTCAGAGATTGGCATGATATCATTAATGCCTTCTAAATAAGCATACCACTTTCGAACTGTGGGTTTCTGGGCAATGCCGGCTGGTGGTGCTGTCCCTTTACGGACCACATCTAGGAGACGAAAAGGGCCCCGAACAATCACGCTCTGTTCTCTCCTTATCTGCTCTGCTCGTTGCAATGCTCGCACCAGGGACAGTAAACCCTTCTCTAGGTCTGAATATCTGCTCTCAGTATCATTAAAGGAGTGAGAGCTAAATTCTAATGGTCTCTCCGGTCCTGCTGGTCCCTTTTGCCATAAGTTACAATGAGAACCATGTTCGCTGGACCCCCATTCTACATGGACAGGGTCAGTTGGATGTATGGGGCCAAGTTGTTGGAATAACCTTAGCTCTTTTATTAGCAATTCCAGTGCATTAGTATGTTGTTCAGTCCACTCCCAGGATTTACCTTTTTTGAGCAAACAATAAAGGGGGCGAGCAATGATGGAAAAGCCAGGGATGTGTTTACGCCAATAACTTAAAGTTCCCAGAACTTGCTGTAACTCCTTCGTGCTGGAAGGATTCTGTCCATGTTCTATTTTTTTCAGGGTATCCTGAGGGACAGAAGCAGCTCCCTTAATCCACCAGACCCCCAGGAATTTAACTTCCTGTGCAGGTCCCTGACATTTTGAGTCTGGAATTTCCAATCCCAAATCTGATAATGTTTTTCGGATGTTTTGCATCATGTCTTGTACACTTTCTTGGCTCTCTCCCCCCCTATTAAGATGTCGTCAATATATTGGTATACTGTACATCCCTGTGAAACAGGAATCTCTGATAGCGCTTTAGCTAAAGCATTATGAGCAATGGTGGGGGAATGTTTGTATCCTTGTGGAAGTCGGTTAAAGGTATATTGGACTCCTTTCCACGTGAATGCAAACTGCGCTTTGTCTTGCTCAAGGAGGGGAATCATAAAAAACATGTCTTTTACATCTAAGGCAGCCATCCAAGGATGGGCAGCTCCTTTTATCATTGTCACAATTTCCGCGATACTCGGAACCGCAGCGGTCAGGGGTGCAGTGTTGGCGTTTAACTTTCGGTAATCTACTGTGAAACGCCATTGCCCGGTTGGTTTCTTTACTGGCCACACCGGTGAATTATAAGGCGAGTGAGTCCTCTTAATGATGTTTCTTTTTTCTAAATCTGATACCACCCCGTCTGCTCCTGCAAGTGCAGCTGCAGGCAGTGGGTACTGTCGGACGTTGGTAATTTTAGAGGGAGGCAAAGGTATAGATGTTTCTAATAGGCCCAGTTTAACTGTGTCTAATCCTTTTTTGCGTCCTGCAAAACTCCACGCAGTTCCATCCGGGAATTTCCACATTCGCCCACGCAGCACGTCAAATCCTAGGAGGTTAGAATGTGAGGCACCCACTAACACTTCTGCCCTAGTCATTCGCTGCTCTCCCGGCAACCAGAGGTTAATTTTTGCAGTGGGGCATGTTTTTACCACACCATCAATTCCTGTGAAGTTGACTCTGCGTCGGGTGGGATTTATACCTAGAAGTTGTGCTGTTTCGTTAGTGATTGCAGACATTTGGGCTCCAGTATCAATAATAAAATTTACCAATATCTTCCGGGGTCCAACAGGAATGATAATAACGGGTTCGGAGTCTTTATGAGAGAGCCATTGAATTGCTAGTACCTGCCGGACAGGGTGGCTCACTGCCCTCCCCGGGGATAGGAGTTTTTTGGCTGGGACTCTGTCAAATCAATCAAGTTACGTTCCGGTGCAGAAGGCACAATTTTCTCACGACTTGGGGATTCTCTGGTTAGACTTTTCTCCCCAGCCACATTATTCTTTCTAGTTAGAGATTGGACTAGTGTACGGAGGTCTCCCGTAGGGACACCGTGCAAGAATTGTCGGGGCACCCCTAATTGTAGGGCTTTACGCCACAACTCATTCCGGTCCTTATCAGGCTTAAACCTTTCCTCCGATTTAGGGTTTTTAGTGTGAGTTCGGACTTGGCGAACCTTTCGGGGGTGTTCGGAGGATTTCTCACTAGTTAGGCTGGCCCAGCCCATTCGGCGCCCATATTGATCTATTTCCTGTACATATTCATTCCAGGTGGGCATGTAGTGACGACGGCCCCGCCTATGAGCACCCCGAGCCTCTCGTATACGATCTTGAGTACGAACAAGGAACGGTTTCAGGCAATCGGGAAGACCACGGATGAGAGGGGCTAATCGATCGGGGTCGATAGGGGCTGACATTGGGGATTTCCGAAATTCCTCTCTGTCATACATGGCTTGCAGACAAGCTGCTTTCCGTACAGCCGCAAACAGATCAGAGTAGCCTGTAGCTCTAATCTCTAACGGCTCCCCCCTCTCTCGCGGATCCATACCCCCTGCCCAATAGGCTGCTCGAGCAGTTAGGGAATAATTATGATCCCCAGGCACAGTGGTTAAAAACACTCCTGGTCCCCAAGAGTCTCCTGCTTCTTCCTCACTCAGCATAATTCTGTCCCCCCCTTCAGAAGAAACTCGCCACACGTACTCAACAGCTGACTCTTCTGGTCGCCTCGAATATTTCTCCCTTATTTTTGTTAACTCGGTTGGTGTCCGTGGAACGGTACGCACAGTGGTGTGAATTTCATCATCGTCATCAACCGCAGCTTCAGTTTTAACCAGAGGACGTAAAGGAAAAACTTGGGATTTCAAAGTAAAAGTCCTTTCCTCCTCATCTTCTTCGTCATCCTCACTATTAGACAAAAAATCTCCGGTCTGGGTTCCGGAATTTGGATAACACATTAACTTACGAATCTGTTGGACCTGGGTCGAGGGCTGCATTTTATCTAAGAGCCCAGTCACCCTTTCTAATAATATTTTAAGTTGAGCATTCTGGTTTCCTAAACGTTCATTCTCACTCACAAGCTTATCGACGTGAGTTCTTAATTTTTCTCCTGTCTCCTTTTGCAAGGCTAATGATGACTTCAGCACCTCATTCTCCGATTTCAGGGTTGCATATTCTACAGCTGAAATCAGATTAGGAGCAGGGGTTTCTCTAGCTTCTTGTTGTGCACAAGATAAACAGGCGCCTAACGCAGCACAAATCACACCCTTGCCTTTCCCCGCTCTGAGCTTCTGTGAAACCCGACACTCTTCAATACGTTCCACCACTTTCTCTTCATCCTTCCAAAATTTTTGGGCCCACTCCTTCCCAGCCTGGGAAGGGGCACAATCATATTTTTGCAGCAGTTTATCCATGGCAATCCTGCCGACTACGCCAAATTCTGTTGCGTGAAACGGGGCCAAGCGGTTTTGGCAGAAGATAAACCCCCTTGCGTTCTAACACTCCTCACCGAGGTGGGAGGCTAGGTGCGGCTAGGTTTAAATTCTGAGTGATGCCCAATTCAGCACTATCAGTCCAATCGCGTTTAATATGTATTAAACTACTACGATTTGGATACACTAATAGTGGACTGCACCTTCAGTCTAGTCGTGCTCCTGAACTAGCACGGCCTCTCTGTAGTTTTGGTCGCGTTCAGTGAGAAAGCGGAACGACTAGCTACTTAAACAGTGCAGTTTATTTAAACAACAGATATACAGGTTCTTTAGGATTGCCGTGATAAATACACTGTCTGCAAAGCACGTGCAAGTAAAGATATTGCTAAGTATACAAACGCGCGACAAAATTATAAACGATACAGCCTGGCTATAAACGTAGGGTAGAGATTCTCTAGAGAAATTTCTAAGTCCCCGAGAAAGCGCTCGGTGTAATCGAAGTCTTACCCAAAGGCGTCCCTATGGGGGGGAAGAAAGGCTCAGCCCGTCGACTGATCCCGGAAATCAGCGGTGGAATTCTTCGCGATGGTGTCTTCCCTGACATCCCCTCTCTCTTGGGCTATTTTTATATTATTTTTTTATCTTCAAAGTGGAGTTTGAGTGACTTTAGTCATACATACTTTTATTATGATTAATGTATTCAAGGAGGAGTGTTCACACCTCGGGGGCGGATAGCCTCCGGGATGGAGGTGTGTTTTGGTACATTGTGGTGAGCAAAGTTCGCACAAAAGGACAGCATTTCATCAACATTTGACGAAAGGTTGGCTCGGGTAGCGTGTAGGCCGCTTATCAGTTCCGTAGTACCATCTCGTCCCCATATCTGCTATTCGTCACAAGGGAAGGCCACGGAACAAGCGTGTTCCGTTCCATCCCTCGTGTAGTTTCGCAAACAACCTCGCGCAGGGAATCACAGATGTTGCATTCTTCGTGTGCTAGCTGTGGCTGTATTCTACCTCAGAAGCCTCTTGATTTTATGACTTTCCTTAATGTGTGAACAATGCTGTATTTTTGTATTCTTGGCCAATTTAGTAATTATTCCACATAATCCACCCCGTGACTACGGTCACTCAAGCTCCACGATAATCAATACTGATGGGGAATATCACACGTCCTCTTATGGCGAGGGATATCAAGTGCAAATACTTCTTGCGGGGTGATTAAGGGAGTTAAGCGTTTCATCATAATCCAAAGTCTAACATGCAAAACAATTGTCAAAGCAAAGCACAATACAGTGAGTACTAGTAGAACAACAACAGGATGGAGCATCTTGTTAAAAAGTCCTGTAGCTGTCGGTGACCATCCAAAGAGGGTGTCCCGCCATTCATGTCCACCGTCTCTCTTGACCCTTTCCAGTACATGGTGTATTTCTTCAACATCATGATGGACAGTAATCAGAGTTCTTTGTCCATTTTCTTGGGCCTCTTTCAACAATCGCTTCAATTCATCGTGTTGTAGCAACTTCCTCACTAGTGAGAGATTCATTCCGATAGGGGTAGGCAGCAAATCTCGAATCAATGTGTAATTAGATTGTAGCAATTGAAAAGACGTAACAGGAGCTGAATAACTGAAGTCACATCCAATGATGTTAGTAAAGTTACAAACACAAAGATTTGAGTTATTACTTATATCTACTGCTATGTCATCTACGAATACAAAAAGTACAGGGAGACCTCATGCAAACACACCCTTTCCCAATATATACAAGCACAGTTTCTGGGGTTTCATCAGGTTGTATCTCAAAATGACAAACATTCTGGTTGGTGTCAAGACAAATGTCTTGTGCCTTGAGAGTATTACTCTCACAAATGAATCCTTGTTGATCTCGTGAAATGCATGCTTCAACATCAACAGTTTGCCGTTTATTCTCGTTTTGTTGTGCCCACACTCTATGCTCTACCGGATGGAGTATAGCTCCATGGTGATTCAACCCCAGTGCGATGATTGGGTATATGGTGTATACTGAGGCATTGCGTATCGTTAAGACAAAAGCTGTGGCTTTGCTCTCAGTGGGATCATAGGTGAAATTAACCAGATACCACCAGGATTGAAATTTTCTCTCAAACTCAATTGCATTATCCCATATTACTTTTCGAATTTCAGTGGGCAAGGTGCCTTCTTCACCTTCCCTTATAATTGCGGCTGTCATAGATTGCATCCACAGTTGGGCTTGGATACAACTAAGGGCCAAGGAAACATTGTTTGGGGTTGTACCAAGTGCATTTGTGATCAGCTGATGGTCTTTTTCACCTGTTTCCTCCCACTGAGGCAATATATTTCGATAAAAGCCATTGGTGATTTCCCAATGCTGATAGAGAGGACTGTAGAGGATGTTTTAATTTGTCTAGATCACTAGTAGTTGTGACTAGTTTGTTTGCAAGTATCTCAGCATCTGTACTATTTAAGACTCCCAGTCCTGTTCCTAAGATACCAGTCACCTCTCTCTTCAGTCGTTGTGAGGTGTCAACAGTTCGCCGGCCTAACCATGCTGACCATCCTGCATAAGATGTACTCAGGAATGGTGAGCAGGTGGGTTTGATCGCAGAGATATTAATCTGCATTGACAATTCTACTCGTTTGAGGGAATATGTTGGGTTAAACGGTATTTGTTGTTGACCTGTGTGTTAATGGCATAAGGGCCAATGTTAAAGGTGTAAGGAGTTAGACTAATGGAGGGCTGAGTAGCTACACCCTTGAAAGTTTGTGGGGGTGTAGGTTTTGGGTTCATTTCAACAGGTTCAGATGTATTTGAGTCAATCATAAATTCAAATAAACAATTCCGTGCCCCTGTAGCCCCAAATACAATATACTATGATAGGTTGATAAGGTGAAGTTGTGCCAGCAATCTGAGTTTGGCTCTATAATTTTGTAACAATCAATCAGTGTTATATTTGTCCGGTTTAGTAGGAGTCTACATGGATGGTTTCAATTACAGTTGGTCTATGGTGAGCAGACCCATTGATTACTCGGCAGCTAATTTGTATTTTCTTTCCTGGGACGGCTTCAAGCTTAGCCATTTGGAGTGAGTCTTTCCAACTCCATTTATCTCTGGAATATACTTCACTTCCTTGTATAACCAGAGTGGAGAGATTTAAATCCCTCATGTTTTCTAGTGTCTCAGTGCTTGCAGTGTATCGTGACAGTGCATTATCCCAAAGCTCATCATCAAGGGGCAGATTCTTAAGTCCGCTCAATAAGGTGTCATTATCGGGGGTTTCAGATAGTGGCAGTGGAACCAGACTAGTCTGTGGAGTTGAGTCAGGTTCGACTTTATCTATGCTTTGATCTATCTCATGTTTTGAAAACACCTCATTTTCATGTAGGACTACAGTGGCCAGGCTCAATTTTCCTTTTTCCTGTTCCTGCCATCGCATTGTGTTTTACATAAGCTTGAGACCACGGCCATTCTGGGTCTCTTTGACTAACAACAGGGAGTAAAAAGATAAACTGAATAGCATCAATTCCATCTGCCAATTCGTCATTCTAAAATTTAGGCCTCCAGATGGCCATACATAACAAAATAATAATTATTGCCAGGATCAATGTCAGGATTCCCTGGAGACACTCGAGGTTAGGCGTAGGCCAATGCGTCTGTCCACGTACAGTTCTTCCGAGGTTCCTGTAAGACACAAGGAAAAGAAAATCTGCTCGGTCTCATTTGACCGACGGGTTAAAAAGGAGGCGAGATCCACCGGGTGCTGATCCGGTGTATCTTCCTGAACAGTCTTTGGCTTCCCGTGCATGGGGGTTTTTGGGAGTAGCTAACACCATTGGTACTGTGCCAATTTGAGGCATTTTCACTAACACAGGTTGCCCAGGGTGAAATTGTCCCAGGTATTTTCGTGGTTCATTGGGAACTTTTGGAGTGATGATATCAGCAGATACACAGAAAGCTTTCATTTAGGACAGCCATCTCCACTCCATCTGTTATTTAATTGATAGATGGCATCATCCAATCGCAAATGCCAACCAGGTTCATGAGTTTTTGCAAAACGCTTAACCAATCCATTGGTGCGTTCAACAATGCCATTAGCCTGAGGATAATAGGGAGTATGAAATACCCATCGAATCCCTTCTTCTTTGGCCCAATCTTGTACCACTGTAGCGGTAAAGTGTGAACCGTTATCACTTTGGATTTCCTCAGGAAGGGGAAGTGTGCTGAACCACCCTTTTAGGCCTTTCACTGTGTTGTTCCCGGTAGCTGATTTGAAGCTGGTGGCCATAGCGAGGCCAGAGATAATCTCCACTCCGACTAGGACGTATCTTTTCTCACCTGATGATCTCAAGGGCCCAATATAATCAATTTGCCATGAATGCCACAATGTTTTCTTGTCCCGAATGTTAAAGGAGGCGCCTTACTCGGATGATCTTTATTGAGTCGTAGGCGACATTGTGAACAGGCGGTTACTACTTGTTCACACAGCTTAACCGACACAGGCCACCCCCCGGGCTAGACCTTCCTGATACAGATCAGCACGGCCTGTATGGCCCACGCTTAATATGTAACCATTCGAGTAAGCGTTTCCCATTCCCGACCATCATCTACAATGTCAATTTGCTGCAACCGCGTGAGGCTATCTACCTGTTGGTTGAATTGAGCAGTGATCGAGTTCGAACGATCATGGCCTTTTACCCAACCGATGTGCAATGTTCTCTGTCCTCCCATTTCCAACAGTTGCTTCCAACTCTCTGTCTCCCAGATTGGGACTCTATTCACCTGCCAATCATTGGCTGCCCAGTGTCCAATCCATTCAGTGGCTCCTTTAAAAACAGCATATGAGTCAGTGTAAATGTAAGTAGCCCCACGTTGTGCAGCTAGTAGGACGGCTCTGAGTTCCCCTACTTGTGCGCTACCTTCTCCTGTTTCAATTGCTCTTTCCCCCGTTGCTACTTCCAGTGCTACGGCCTTGTATTTCCACTTATTGTTCTCACGGTGAGATGACGCATCAGTAAACCACACTCCTGTAAGATCACTGCCTTCTTTCAGAGGAGGTGCTTCTTGGATTGGAGATGGTCTGTTTGGTGGGGATTGGAACAATAGGGCACCATCTATATCCTTCTGGAGCTTGGATACTTTGATACTACCTTCAGAGATTGGCATGATATCATTAATGCCTTCTAAATAAGCATACCACTTTCGAACTGTGGGTTTCTGGGCAATGCCGGCTGGTGGTGCTGTCCCTTTACGGACCACATCTAGGAGACGAAAAGGGCCCCGAACAATCACGCTCTGTTCTCTCCTTATCTGCTCTGCTCGTTGCAATGCTCGCACCAGGGACAGTAAACCCTTCTCTAGGTCTGAATATCTGCTCTCAGTATCATTAAAGGAGTGAGAGCTAAATTCTAATGGTCTCTCCGGTCCTGCTGGTCCTCTTTTGCCATAAGTTACAATGAGAACCATGTTCGCTGGACCCCCATTCTACATGGACAGGGTCAGTTGGATGTATGGGGCCAAGTTGTTGGAATAACCTTAGCTCTTTTATTAGCAATTCCAGTGCATTAGTATGTTGTTCAGTCCACTCCCAGGATTTACCTTTTTTGAGCAAACAATAAAGGGGGCGAGCAATGATGGAAAAGCCAGGGATGTGTTTACGCCAATAACTTAAAGTTCCCAGAACTTGCTGTAACTCCTTCGTGCTGGAAGGATTCTGTCCATGTTCTATTTTTTTCAGGGTATCCTGAGGGACAGAAGCAGCTCCCTTAATCCACCAGACCCCCAGGAATTTAACTTCCTGTGCAGGTCCCTGACATTTTGAGTCTGGAATTTCCAATCCCAAATCTGATAATGTTTTTCGGATGTTTTGCATCATGTCTTGTACACTTTCTTGGCTCTCTCCCCCCCTAT